>NW_026731965.1:187500-270000 GCF_028476545.2 Physella acuta
CTTAAAGTTATCTCTAATTCTCTCATCATTTTAATTACTGATGTGTGATTAATTAACTTTACTGTGTTTTAAGGTTGTTTTTTTTTTAACTTAACGTATGTTAAATGCAACAAAGCATACAACAATATCACTGGGATCTTAATTTCAAATTAAAAATTTTTAGATGGAAAAAAGAAATCCACTCATCTAGGTGTTTAAAGAAGCTTAATTAAAGAACTGGTTCACTGGCCAGTCCAGTAACTCCTGTAAACAAACAAACATAAGAGACTATCGAGACCAGCCATAAAACAGCTGTCTGTTGAAGAAGACTCCAGAGATGTAATTTGTAACGTTTTCATACGAACACAGTGACATTTATTAGCAGTTATACGGTATAGATTGAGCTACATATGGGCCAAAGCTCGATTGTCTTTTCTCCAATCACTGGTCTACGCCAGGGGGGGGGGGGCAATTGTTTTGACTCGAGGGCCACTTTGTCGTAGCGGATTTTAGCGGAGGGCCGCACCGTTTAAAATGACGTGCTGTCTGTTAAATTTGACCTGCTGTCTGTCAAAGTTAACCTTGACTTTTTTATCACTTTGCCAAAGCTCAACCACCTCCCACTGTTGTGTAAATTACATCTTCATAATCTACCTGCATATCCTCAAGCATTGATTTGAACTTTCGATAGTTGAGTGTCTGAATATTTTAACCACGCTTACAACAGATTATATCACATACTTTAAGTCAAGTGCAGCTTTACAAAGGTTTTTCCTAACGCAAAATGCAATGAAATGACCAGACATCGTTTCATGACACAGTAAATACACTGATTTTTTGCCTGAATTACAAAACAAATATGTGTGTGTCCATTCTTCATTAAACACACGGGATTTATCACCAGTTTTACGTTTTTATGAGGGTTCATGGCTTCACTTAATTTGGAAAACTTTAAATTTCACTGTTGCACAGACGAAACTGAAATTAAACTTACAAACCGGAAAAGTGCGTATTTACACTGCCTGCGCAGGTGCTGCAATGAAAAAAAAACACGAGACGAACTTTACATTAGCAATTAAAAACGTAGCAAGGTATACATTCCATGTTAATGTATTCGTAATTTTGCAGCATGTTTTGAAAGGTCTACTAGATTTGTGTGGAAGTCCACTTTAAGGGGGGGGGGGGGTATCGAAAGTGGACGCATGCTGACGGAGGGAGGGGGTCTAAAATTCCAAATTTTTGTGGACGTCATAAATGGAGGACCCCTAATGGAGACATAGAGGACAAGATGTGACGCTAACAGCGCGAAGTTCGTGTAAAGGTTTTAGAAGCATACTATCAGTCCAGTCTACTTCAGACGGTTTAAATCAACCAGGTGTAAAAATCTCCTTTGCAATAAAAAGTTTTGTATTATTTCTTTCTTTCTTTCTTTTTTTTCTTTCTTTCATAACGGAAACCCCAGGCTCAGGAGGTGTCTCCCATTAACCAGACAGGCCTCAAATCGGAAAACTCCGACCAAATTGTTTCACTAAAAGAAAATAATCCAATAGATATATTTTACGACAGATACTTCTAGATTTACTGTTATAGCTACAAAACTACTTTTTCCATATTTTAGTTCATTATAAAGCTTATTTATATTAAAGGTTTTTTACTTTCTCGTATAACCTGAAGTGATACTTTTTCTACTTTGAATTTTTCAAAAGCCTATAACTTGAGCACTATTTCAGATAGATAATCCTCTACCTTCTATCACATTTTGCGTAATTTCCGTTGACCGGAAGTAGTAATTTACGCTATTTCCGATTTCTCAAAAAACGCATGTAAATTTATAAAGTACTAATAATATTCCGCACTATTATGCACCTTTTGTTTTGGCGTTCGCTTGGTGCGCAATTCTTTTTTCTACGAGATTCTATTCTATTTTTAAAAGTTTAAGTAATTAAAATTCATGTCTATATTCTTAGTTCCCATCCCCTGTTGTTTTATCCTAATCCTAATATATAAATCCCCACGTTCGCACATCTCTCTCTCTCTCTCTCTCTCTCTCTCTCTCTCTGTCTGTCCGCAAAATATTTTCGCCGGACATCACGTCAGAATCGGCAGCGATATATGAAGAACTTTTTACGGACTTTTGTTGAAAATAATATGTTAGATGTTTTAAATGTATAACCACAATTTTAGTTAAAGAAGAAAAATAAAAATTAAAGGCGTATTCGAATGTAGAGAAACAGTATTATTTATGCAACCGGAAAAGCATTAATATATGTGAAAAAGAACGCATAAAACTGTGACGTCACTATTGCTTATACATTAACTAATGACGTCATCTGCCGTGTTTAGAATGAAAAGAAATGAACTATTTCATTCAAATTTGATTTAGATCTACGTACACTATGAAATGTATACAATACAATTTTTCCGGCCTAAACTCATAAAATGTATTTTATGTAGGCTATTTGGATTCTAGATCTAGAGATTCTAGATCTAGACTAAATCTAAATCTACGCAATAACTAGATCTAGACGTAGACGCTAAGATCTAGATTTAGACTCTAACTTCTCTAAAATCAATTCCAAAAATAAATTTCTATATTAGGACTAAACTATTTCAAGACTTATTTATTTTATACAAAATCTTTGTTTGGAACTGGCTAATTTGGGATAAAAAATTAATTTGAAAGAATAGGCATATTCGCGTAAGTTAAGATTTTAAAATACGTGTTTCATTCTCCGTATTTTATAAGGTGCCTAAATAGCGGAGATGTTAGTGTACATTAAACCACGCAGGTGGTGCGGGTTCGAGACACAGCAAGTCAACTTGGTTAATGTATTCTTTTTTATTATGCTCGGGCTAAACTTAAAAAAAATTCTTTTAGGAATCTAGATCTAGATCTAGATTGTCGGGTGTCCGATAGGGCACTTCCCGGCGCCGCAGGCGCTTCAAATTTGGCATGATCTTGCCTTGGTGCGACAGAACACGGGGGCCGGTTGGCCGAAAAGTCTACGATGTGGGGGTCAAAACTGACCTCGACTGACCGGTACCTTATATGAGCTATAAATCGAAAAAAAATGTCCACGGAGGAACCTCTTCATAACTCTTGAGGTCGTAGACCGACCTTCGGGCGAATTAATTAAGCATTCAAATTCTCAATGTTTTCGAAAGCCTAAGCGAAGCTGGGCAGCATGCCTAGTATAAAAATATTCGAGAAAGTTTAGGGGAGATCACTCCCGATTTATTTAAAAACTACCAACCAAACAAACACAACAAACAAAGCAACGACACTTAACTTAATTAATACGAGAAACTTAACGCGACAACACACAATAAAAACTGTAGACAGAAACCGATTGATAGACACAGTAACTTATAGATCGAATGCAGTGTTTCTTCCAGACTTTTTTCTCTGGGGGGGGGGGGGGCACTTGAAATTTTCTGGGGAGCGGACACTATCAAAAGTATGTATTTTGTATATAGATTCCAATTTGTTTCGGGGGGCGGTAGCCTTTCTTTCCCCCCCCCCCCCCCTCCACCGAAGAGATGCCCGGAAGAAACTGATCAAATGCTGAGGGATTAATAGCTCGAGATTAATTATGTTATCTCCCCTTTTATAGATAGAAATCTTAATTTCAATTTCTAATTACTAATTTAATGTCTAATACAATTAAAAATGTTTGCCTTGTCATCAAAGACGAAAGTGCAGGAATATTAATTTAAACGAAATCGGTGCATTAGAAATGAGCCAACATTGAGGCTCAAGATTTGCAACAAACCCACAAATAGACATACATTTTTTACTAAATAAAAATGCACATAAATCAAATATAAAAACGTTTATAATAGTAAACTTTTAAAGCAATTGTATAGGAAAATATTACTAATTTGCTTTCATTAATAAAATGTAATGGTCGCCTAAATGTCTAGGGGTTTCATGAGCTTTTTTTTTTACAAATCTCGACCTTTTACACCTCCCTGGCTCGGAAAAACGTGGTTTTCCAATTTTGTCCGTATATCTGTGTGTGTATGTGTGTATGTGTGTCTGTGAACACGATAACTTGAGTACCTTTACAGCTAGGTTGATGAAATTTCCTATATGAGTATTATATTAAATTTGTAGTTTTGTATCAACTTTTCAGCGATTTCCGATAACCGGAAGTGTAACTTTTTCTTTTTTTAGTTTTTCAAAAGCCTATAACTTGAGTACTGTTTCTGATAAATAAATGAACATTCACATGTAAGTAAAAGATCTAGTTTCCGCTGATAGCAAGTAGTAATTTCTCAAAAAACGAATAAGAATTGCGGAATATTAGTACTTTTAACGGGAAATAAAAACCATTTTTGCAACCCATGTGTAACCCAACAAGTACTGTAACAGATGCACAAGATCAATCGCCTAATGTATAAGCTCTTGACTTAATTAATTTGATGTATTAGTTAAATAATATCCGGTTATATGTCAACATATTGAGTTTAACTCGATAAAAATAACTACTATCGATTTTTCAATTTGTGTACGTGTTATAAAAGTAATAATTATAGAATAGAACAATAAATAGATACAATGGCGTAGCGAGGGGGGAGGCGGGGGCTTCGGAGCGCACCGGGTGACACCATTTAGGGGGGTGACACCAAGGCAAAAAATAGCAAAATATATAAAGAAAAATGATAATTCCACTTAAGTGATTAATTCGAGTGTTAAATAGTCTTTTAAGAGGTGCAAATCTAAAGTTTGAGGGGGGTGCAAATCGAAAGTTTGAGGGGGGGTGCAAACAAATCGAAAATTGAAAGCTTGTCCCCGGGAAGGGTCGCTACGCCTCTTTGGGGTGACACCATTAAGTGCTGCACCGGGTGTAACCCAACCTCGCTACGCCACTGAATACATAGGTGTTGCTTTTTTTAAGTTAGGACGAAATTTATACTTCCCCAAACTATCAAACTTTAAGGTGACACCGCCTCCCATAACCGAGTTATAAAAATCATATTTCTTGAAAAATTCTAGTCACCTGGAAAATATCTCTCTCTTGTTAGCATACATCTGGACTGTAAAAGTAACAAAAAAATTAAGCTCACTCGACTTCAGTATAGCCTAGATATTTTCACTTCAATGTTGTATATTCTCCTATTTTAATTAATACACTATTTTTAATGAATATTTTACTATCATATTGACAATTGTATATTATTTTGTTGTATTCAAAGATTGACTTGTAAGCAAAGTTTGGAAGAAATAGCAACAAATAGTGAAGGGTGAAAAGCGTCCAAACTTGTGAGATACTTGATAACATGCAGTTGAGGAACTACCAAGGCCTTACACTTAACCAATTCACGGGGCTAATGGGGCTAATATGGTAACTCTACTAACATAAAAAAGTTACTGTCAAATTGACTCCAATTATTAGAGCTCATAAAATAATGTCGCTTTTAATAAAAGACGAGTGCATACTAGAACGAAGGGTGATAACTATTAGCAGAGCCATTTTCTATTTTTGTATTTTGTTTGTGAGGGGGGGGGGGGGGGTTAAAGGAGGAACAGACACTGTCAGAAGTCATATTGGCGATAACTGTTGGTCCCATGTCCAATTGACTAAAGTCATCATGTTTAGCGCCCAACACGACTAAAGTGGATAGCTGTGATAGGGTCCTTTCTATTTAAATAATTAGAATGTGTTATTTTCATTTCAAAATATTTTTTATTAAAGAAAATACAAGAGAAACATATAGGCTACTAACTATACTTAGCGATCTTTCGTCGCAGATGAAAACACAAAGATTGGAAATATTCATTACATCATTATTGTATTAACTTAGTTTTAAACCCCACAGAACGTTACATTTTATACTAGAAGAAAAAACAACTCATCGCTTAAAGTACTGCTCGCCACCGATATAAACTTAAGCTAATTAGCTTCTAATTAAAGAAACCAATAGCCCGTATTGCAACATACTGTGACGCCGGTATAAAAGTCGATGAGCACTAATGAAAGCGTTAAACCACGGGAGGACAACAACACTCACATCATGTCAGCCATGTCGTGGATCGTCCTGTTCATCTACTCACTCGCTACCTCACCCACAGCCATCCTGGGGCAGGGCAGCGAGCCAGCTTTGACGGAGAGTTTACAATCGATCTATGATTTTATTGTAGGTAGGTCAATACACATTTTATCACCCGTTATAATATGTCCAGTTTGTAGTTTTAAAACCTTCTAGTACAATAGTGCAAATAACCTTTAATAACTTGAATGACATGTCGAGTCGAGTCGGTAAAGCTCATGGTTGCTAAACCGAAATGTCTCGAGTTCGAACCCTCGGGCAGATGAGGCTCGTTAGCTGGGGACAGCCACTCTTCTAGGAGAGACAACTCCAAAATCAAACAATTTCTGCCTTGTAGTTTGTTCTTGGTTGGACAAACGCTATGGAAGCAAATCCAAAAAGAAAAGCAGGCTGAATTGGAGTCAATGGCCTCAATGGCGCATAACCAGTTGACACGTATCCTTAATTGTGTTGGAGGGGATCCCTTCTAACACTAAAATTAAGAACGAAGAAGAAGAAGAAAAGAAGAATGGCATGTTTGATCGGATGTTTACTTTTGCCCGGTATGTTGTGTAATATAAGGACACACATTGAAGCGCTAAATTCATTAAATTATTAAATATTAAATTATCAATAAAAATAAAGAGTGTAATAGAAACAAATTATTTTTTATATCTACTTTGCTATAATAGTTATCGGTATCTCGGTATCAAATAGAACAATAGCGATATGTATATAAATTAAAATTACCATTGTCTAGACCTAGAACAATTAAACTTTCTCGGAAATAAATTTAAAATCATATTTGATTTAATGTGTATATTTTTTTATTCTAATATTTTATATTAATGCACAAGCCAAACAAAATTGAAATATTCACTTTTCGATGAATGAAAACAAAAGTCTCTTTCTGCTATGGCAATGTTTCTTAACTTGGGTTCGATAGAACATACGGGGGTCGGCGGGGATCAAGACACACCCAACTCCCACGATTTGTCAGTGCGGAAGATAAAACTATTAATGAGTTCGTTGAATGCGCTTATGAGCAGAGTTTCTTCCAGGCATTTCTTCGCCCCCCCCCCCCCCCCCCCCGAAAAACATCTACTTCCACCCCCGAACGAAATAGAATTTCTATAGAAAATATATTTTTTTACCACTGTCCACCCACTCCCCTCCCCCCCCCCACCCCCGTAAATGTCCACCTTAATGTGACTTCTTTGACTTCAACAAAACAAATACAGCCAACGCTGATTTTAGTGCAGCTGTTTTTAATTATCATAACTGTCACTGTTTTGTTACACAAACGTCAATAGCTTGATGTAGAGTTGACGTTCATTTCTGTGTGTTATATATTTATGAACTAGCCAAATTAAATTTTTAGACAGATGTAGTTGTTTTAAAAAAAAAAATAAATACATGTTGGGGGGCTTGAGGTACTGTGACTTGGAGGGGGAGGGGTGACCTTGGGATTCATCTTAGTACACGAATTCGCGCTAAGTAATGGCTTGTATCAGGGATATTACCCGTTTTAGGTTAAATGTTAACCCATTGCTACGGAAGATTATTTTAATAGATGTGTATTGTAACAATGTATTTATATAACTACTAATAACGGAATTGGTTGGTAAAGAAATAATTTAAGCTAACAGTATAATGTATCGATAAAAAGCTAAACCTAAGTTTGTTTATCAAACTCAATCAATTCAATACCATAACTTTAATTATAATTCGATAGCCTTAACATCTCCCAGGAAGGCCCACAGTCCACCATTCCATTTTTCCTTTCCCCAGCAGGAGAGACGAAAGGAGAATGGTCATACTACTGACCACAGCTTTTCTTCACATCTTCATATCTGCTTCGTTTTTCCTACTGACTCGACTACAATTGTACTGATCATTATTCTTTAACATACAGTGTTGTGTTGTGAAAAAAAACTTCATTAAGTTTTATGTTCCCCAGTGGGTGCCGGGTCAGCAGGATGTGTTGTGGCAGGTCGTCTGTCAGAAGACAGGGGCGTCACCGTGTTGTTGGTAGAAGCTGGTGGAGACGACAGGGGGAACCCTTTACTGACCACCCCAGCGCTGGCTGCACTCAACATAGGGTCCAGTGTAGACTGGGGCTACGTTACAGAACCACAGCCTGGCATCATGGGAGGATTGATTGGTGGGGTGAGTCATTAGACGGGAGGGTTGGTGGGGTGAGACATTACATGAGAGGATTGATTGGTGGGGTGAGTCATTAGATGGGAGGGTTGGTGGGGTGAGTCATTAGATGGGAGGGTTGGTGGGGTGAGTCATTAGATGGGAGGGTTGGTGGGGTGAGTCATTAGATGGGAGGATTGGTGGGGTGAGTCATTAGATGTGAGGGTTGGTGTGTGAGTTATTAGATGTGAGGGTTGGTGGGGTGAGTCTTTAGATGGGAGGGTTGGTGGGATGAGTCATTAGATGGGAGGGTTGGTGTGTGAGTTATTAGATGGGAGGGTTGGTGGGGTGAGTCTTTAGATGGGAGGGTAGGGGGGTGAGTTATTAGATGTGAGGGTTGGTGGGGTGAGTTATTAGATGTGAGGGTTGGTGGGGTGAGTTATTAGATGGGAGGGTTGGTGGGGTGAGTCATTAGATGGGAGGGTTGGTGGGGTGAGTCATTAGATGGGAGGGTTGATTGGTGGGGTGAGTCATTAGATGGGAGGGGTGGTGGGGTGAGTCATTAGATGGGAGGGTTGGTGGGGTGAGTCATTAGATGGGAGGGTTGGTGGGGTGAGTCATTAGATGGGAGGGTTGGTGGGGTAGTCATTAGATGGGAGGGTAGGTGGGGTGAGTCATTAGATGGGAGGGTTGGTGGGGTGAGTCATTAGATGGGAGGGTTGGTGGGGTGAGTCATTAGATGGGTGGGTAGGTGGGGTGAGTCATTAGATGGGAGGGTTGGTGGGGTGAGTCATTAGATGGGAGGGTTGGTTCGTTTACGTAAGCAATTATTGATAACTGATGTATTTTAAGCAAACGTTAAACTTATTATTCAAAATTAATTTAAATCTAAATATAAAAGTTACAGTAGCTAAAGACCTATCTGTAAAGTGATGAAACATTTTCCAGCGTTCGTACTGGCCTCGTGGTAAAGTCCTAGGCGGTACTGGCAGCATCAACGGCATGCAGATAACTCGAGGCTCCAGACACGACTTTGACAGGTGGGCCAGGTACGTCAGAGATAACAGCTGGGACTACAACCATGTCTTACCTTACTTCAAGAAGATGGAGGACATGCTGGTGCCGGAACTCAGGAACTCAGGTTATTTTAGAACGTGTACTATTTAAAATTAATGGCTGATCTATTTGACGCACGATGTTAGTTTATATTTAAAAAGTGGCTGTTTTTGTAGACGTACTTTTTTTGCAACTTGAACCATTTTTAGGACCGGGTCTAGAACTATTCCCCCTATCTTTTATAATACCTACCCCTATTATACAGCTTCGTATACTTATCCTTATGCGTATCCCTATTCCTAACAACATCTCTATCCCTATCCCCAACACTTTCGTTATACCAAACATTAACCCTAACCCTGAGCATAACCCTATTATTCACCAAATCCCTATTATTTTTCCAAAACACAACAATGTCTCTATCCCTATTAGGTAAAGGAGTAGTAAGTGATTGGCTGGTAATATTGCATTTTTTTTTTGGGGGGGGGGGGGGGGGTTGCGGGAGGGGTAGTGTATAATTGATCGCGGAGTGATTGACAGGGGGTAATGTTCTACTCCATAAGAACGCACGTATCCCTTACCCAAAACTCTTATCAAACCACGCTACCTCTAAGTGCCCTTTCATTATTCATCACTTCCCATCTGTATATTGTAGAGTACCACGGACAAAATGGACCAATCCCCATCCAGCATGCCGACCCTCAGCCAATCGTAGCCAAGCTGTTGGAAGCTGGACAAGAAGTTGGATACAACCTGAATGAAGACTACAATGGGGCGACCATGGATGGTAACTTTTAATTAGAACTAATTTTTTTATTTAAAACAGCAAAAGATTTCACAGTGTGTTTAAGCGTATGATAAGTGTGTTTTTTAAGATGTGACCCACTACAGAGTTGATTTACACATTTTTCTGATTCCGATCTCAGATGTTGATTTTTTAAATTTTCAGGAATTACCAGGACACAAAACAACATCAAATTTGGCCAGAGATGGTCAACAGCCAGAGCTTACATCCACCCAGCGTTAAACAGGACAAACCTGCACGTCTCGCTCAACTCGACTGTCACCAAAGTAATTTTTCACCACATTTTAAAATCTTGAACACACTTAAACATGATAAACGTTAAGCAAAAACCATTTTTAATTAATTAATTAAAGCGATTAGAATAGGTATGTTACTTGTAAAATTATTCATATTACATTATATAAATTATTTATATTACATTGTTCAGGTACTGATCCACGATGATACGGTCAGCGGTGTTGTGTTCACCAAGAACGGCAAAACCTACACTATACAAGCTAGACGGGAGGTCATCCTATCTGCCGGGGTCATCGGCTCTTCACAGATTCTCATGTTGTCTGGGGTCGGCCCTCGGAAACAGCTGGAAGATTTACAGGCATTGTTTTAATATTGCTTTAACTACCACCGTGTAAACCTAACTAGCTTACCATTAGGATTTTAATTTAAAGAAAAATAAAATATTTATCTTTTATAACGCACGATTTTTATCAGATTAATGCATCAACCTTTATTGTTTATGTATCACATGTAAGCTCAAAAAGGGAATTCATAAACTTGTGATTGCTCCACTAGATAAACGTGGTCAAAGATCTACCAGTGGGTGAGAACCTCCAGGATCACGTGGCTTTTGATGTAGGTGTCAAGATTGACCAGCCCTTGACCATCTCTAGAGGTCAATTAATGGATGTTACCACATTGATGCAGTATGTTCTCAACGGCACAGGTACATTCAAACAGAATAGGTCTAAATATTAGCTGAGTCAATGAGATAATCAACATTTGGCTAAATTAGACAGATATTTTTCTATATTGATATATATATATATATATATATATATATATATATATATATATATATATATATATATATATATATATCAATATAGACAAATATATGTCTAATTTAGCCAAATATATATATATATATATATATATATATATATATATATATATATATATATATATATATATATATATATATATATATGTATATATGTCTTAGGTCCATATGCTACAAACATGGCCGAAGTTTTTGCCTTTAAGTCAACAACTAATGCCCAAAACTCACCAAACCTTCAGCTTGAGTTTGTTGTTTTCCTACCGAAAGCCTCCGAATTCGCTTTTGGTTACTCACCAGAGGTAAGTTATCCCCGTATCCACATCTCGGTTTATTTGTGTCGTTTATCAGAGCAAAATACAAAGTCTTAACACATTTTAATTTGTTTAGATATCATTGAAGTTTTTATGTAACGATTCCTTCTTTGAAAGGTTTTAATCAAGCTAATTAAAATGACCAGGTTTTAATTAATGATTCCCTGTTTGAAAGGTTTTAGCCCAGCTAATTAAAGTGACCAGCACTTAATAAATGATTCCCTGTTTGAAAGGTTTTAGCCCTGCTAATTAAAGTGACCAGCCTTTAATTAAAGATCCTCTGCTTTAAAGGTTTTAGCCCAGATAATTAAAGTGACCAGCACTTAATTAACGATTCCCTATTTGAAAGGTTTTAGCCCAGCTAATTAAAGTGACCAGCACTTAATTAACGATTCCCTATTTAAAAGGTTTAAGCCCAGCTGTCTAAACTAACTTGTATCTAACGACTCCCTGTTTGAAAGGTTTTAGCTCAGCTGTCTAAAAGAGACGAGACACAATATGGGATGCTGTGTCATGCAACTGTAATCCGACCAAAATGTCAGGGGAGGATAACTCTGAGGTCTAAAGATCCTTTCGATAAACCAATTATCTACGCTTATTACCTGTGTAATAAGAATGATATTGATATATTGATTGAAGGTGAGTACACATTAAACAAAAGACTATGCTGCATTTTACATACAATGTACTTATATGTATATATATATATATATATATATATATATATATATATATATATATATATATATATATATATATATATATATATATATATATATATATATATATATATAAAGATAGATAATTGACTTGTAATTTGCTTTCCACCAGGTATCAGAGAGTGTGAAAAGATTGTCAACACCAGCACCATGCAGGCTATCGGGGCTGAGTTGACTGACGACACGCCCGTCTCCCAGTGTTCCCAGTTCACGTTCAGATCTCGCGAGTACATGGAGTGTCTGGTCAAGCTGAGGCCACTCAGCAACTATCACCCCGTGGGGACCTGCAAGATGGGACCTAGAGGTGACCCTACGGCCGTGGTGGACACCCAGCTCAGGTACCTTCCAAATCTGTTGACAGTCCTACCCCCACAAGAAATATTTTAAACCTTGAAAATATTCGTCCAAGGAGATTATGTGTTTTAACTTTAAGGATTCGTCTGATGCATTATTCAATATGAAATTTCAAAACCTGACAATATTTTAATTTGTATAAAGAAATATACTTACACGGAATTTCTATAATTACAACAGTATTTAATAATAATTATAATTATAATCATAAGCTGTATAATCCGAGGCTTACATTACACCAATACTTCCAGAGTGTACGGAGTGAGTCGACTTCGTGTGGTGGACGCCTCTGTCATGCCAGACATTGTGTCAGGGAACCCAAACGCAGCCATCATCATGATTGCCGAGAAAGCATCAGATCTCATTACCAAGACTGGGCTATAGGTTTTATACATTTAAAATGCTTGTATTAAAACAATTTAAACATCATGTCTTTCAAATATGTAACTGATATTTTAATTCATAACATATGATAACATATGATTTTAATTCATAACATATGAGCAATTATATGAGAATTAGCATACATCTGAAGTATAACTTTTCAGAAAATTAAATATTTCTGTGCGATTGTTGTTTATTTTCAAAATTTGAAACGCATTTCTATCTTTAAAAATACCAAATGTTTAATAAATACGAAATGTATGCTTTATTGTTTCTTGTATTGGCGATAGTGTTTTGACAAACTCTGAAATCCTAGTGGTCAAGATACTAAAACAATATGACGTCACTAAATCTGTAGGACATCCGTGGATTTTATAAGGTCAATAATTCTATAGGACAATCCATTGTTGATAGGACATCACTTAATCTGTATCGCACGCTGAGCTATGCGTGATATTTTTGTTCTTTACGTAGATCCTACGTTTGCGAGACTCTCCTGTCTTTTTACGAGCCTCGTGACTTACTTACTTGAGTTGCAAAAACTGAGTTCGGATAGACACCTGCCACACAACCACAGCCTTGTCCACATTAACTCTCCTTCACCTGTCATGTGGATTCAGCTAAGCACTAACCACATAATCACAGATTTGTCACTAAATCTGCCAACAGCTTATCTAGTGATTACACACAGACACGTTGGGTTTAACACAGGGGTCGGCAACCTTTTGAGACGGAAGAGCCAAAAGTTGCAAATTTCAACATTTCCCAGTTTTTAAAGAGCCACATTTTTATTTCAATATTTTATTTTTTGATTAGGACTAGGTAAATAAATGTGATTAGTTACTTAAAATAAATAGTCATAAATATGAAATAATATTTATTCATATAAAAACATACACATGTTTCGCCAGAATAATAAACTTAGTAATCAAATAATATAATCAAATAATATAACTATAGGACCATCCTAAACCACTTTAGAAGCTGTTAACTTTTTTTTTCTTTCTTTACGGACATCACCGGCTCAGGAGGTGTCACCCATTAGCCAGTCAGGCCTCAACACTACCAACTCCGACTAACTGGCTTGAATATCGGTTTGATAACAGTGTATGGGCCGCTCCTATCCTTTGGCTCTTACCAGGCTTATCTTCCACTGAACACAGGTTACGCTCGTACCCCATAGTCCAGTACCCGGCTCAACAGTACGAAGCTAAAAACAACTATTTCACTCACGTCGAATTAATGATTACTTACGCATGGGGAAATACATTCTGAATAAAATAACATTCCCCATTTAAAAACATTCGAAAAAGTCGGCACTTGGGCAGTGGCAAGCATTGCACGGCTGTGGGGCTGGGCTTGGTGCCCAAGCTGCTGTCAGCTGTCCGTATACTTTTACTGCACATATTCTCAATGTTCTCTGATAAGTGTTTTAATTCTGTTTATAGTTGTTTTCTTTATATTATGATATTTGATATGAGTTTTGAAAATGAAATAATATAACTATTAATTTTTGTGCAAGGAGCTGGAGAGCCGCATCTTAACAGCAAAAGAGCTGCATGCGCCTCGCGAGCCGCAGGTTGCCGACCCCTGGTTTAACACGAGCGACTTTAGTTCTAGATCTATATCCAGATCACATTTATATTTTGTTGAAGGTAACTAAAAATGAATAAGTATAAGTTGAAATTATGTACCACTATAAATATGTATTACATTTAATTTAAAAACAAATCCATGCAATGTGTGTATCAAGACATTTTATTAAAAATTGCAATACAACAGTCACTAAAAAGCGTCAAAGCAACAACAAAAAAACAGAAATATGTTGATATAAAAACAATATTAAAGTAATAAAATAAAAATGTGCACTAGAAACATTGGTATGTGTTGGAATGCCATCACAATATACACAACCAATAAGCTTGGGCAAACAGTCAAATCGAAGAGTTGTGGAAATGACATGGAGAAGATCGTATTGACATTATATATATATATATATATATATATATATATATATATATATATATATATATATATATATATATATATATATATATAAGCTATCTCCTATATATTTCACCAAGAAGCGGTATTTACTGTGCGCCTATGATGAGAATGAATACACAAGGTTTAGACTTAGTTTGCCCGGCAGTAACAAAACTCTCTAAAGTGCTGCTGTTGTTTGTTCATCCATTTTGTGGCGGCAGAGGAGGTCTGTTGAGGATGAAATCCACCGCCCTCTCGGCAATCATGATTGTCACAGGGTTGGTGTTGGCTGAGACAACCCACGGCATGACAGAGGCGTCCACCACACGGAGGCCGGACACGCCGTAGACTCTGTGGACAACAGACATAAAGCATTGTGTAGCTTACATCATACGTTGGACATATGACATAATGTAAACCCCTTTGTTAAAGCATTGACCACAACTGCAACGTATTTTTATTTTATTTTTTAATGGGTCGAAGTTACTTTGGGTCTAAATTTTATATTACAGTGTTTAAAATGTATCCAAGTAATATAATTTTGAAAATAAAACCTTGCTTAAGTTTAAGTTAATTTCACATATAAGCCAGTACTAAATGATTTAGCGTCAAGTTTAATAAACATTCGGATGTTGAAAAGGAAATTTGATAAACCTTAATTGCCCGTCTACAACAGCTGTGGGGTCCCCTTTAGGTCCCATCTTGCAGGTCCCCGCCGGGTGATACAACGTACAGGACCTCTGCTTGACCACACACTCTCAGTACTCGTGGGATTTGAACCTGTGATGTCCACACGCGGCGGCTGGTCTGTCCTCGGTCAGCTCAGCCCCCACAGCTTTCATGGGCTCCGTGTTGACCAACTTCTCACACTCCTGAATACCTGACAACGTACACATTGACTCTATATGCGATGGTTTAAGTTTAAACGAATTATGGTCAAAATAACACCAGCTTACCTGGTGTTTGTAAATCGTTAAACTTATTTTTAGATTTACTGGTTCTTGCAATAACATTAATCAAGATGCAGAATGTAAATGTTTATGTATGTGATGTTACATTGTGACAATAACTTCATTTGACCTACTCTGTCAGGATACCGAAAAGAAATCTCTAAATAGGACAAAGCTTTTTTTTTCTTTCTTTTTCTTGTAAACCTATAACTATAGCAATCGAATATGTGTTATATTAGCCGTGGAAACAGCAAATCATTTTTTTTACCTCGGATGAGCAGCTCGACATCATCTTGTTTACTCAGATATTTAGGGGCAATAGCCGGGTAATCAAACGGGTCACTTGTACGTAGAGTTATCGTCCCTTTACTCTCTGGACGTATCAGTGTTGGGACACACAAGAAGCCATATTTGGCTGAATCTCTTCCGCTCAGGTCAGTTTTCACCTAGACATTTGAAAACATTCAGGTGTAATGGGAATCTCGGGTGTTTGGGTATTGTCTTTTAACATCAAGATTTGTGTAGACAATCACCTCATTGTCGGATAAGGTAGAAACTCACCTGATTGTTGGATAAGGTAGAAACTCACCTGATTGTTGGATAAGGTAGAAACTCACCTGGCTATTGTATGAGCAGGTAGAAACTCACCTGATTGTTGGATAAGGTAGAAACTCACCTGATTGTTGGATAAGGTAGAAACTCCCCTGATTGGTGTATAAGATAGAAGCTCACCTGGCTATTGTATGAGCAGGTAGAAACTCACCTGATTGTTGGATAAGGTAGAAACTCACCTGGCTATTGTATGAGAAGGTAGAAACTCACCTGATTGGTGTATAAGGTAGAAACTCACCTGGCTATTGTATGAGAAGGTACCGTCAGAGCTTGGAGGTAAGATATTGATGAAATGGATCTGCAGGTCTGGCCAGTTGAGTCGTCTGGTCTCTGTGGTTGTGCTTTTAAAGGCCATAGTCTCACACAGGTAGGGGGACGCAAGTGGACCTGGAAGACGACACAGTGAACTAAGTCCATTGTTGCCATCAATTAGATATGCATTACTAGCAAGTAGACAAAAAATTATTTTAGACATTCTTTTCCTGATCTAATTTCAGATTTTATTATTTGTTGTTTTATTTTAAAATATTTTTGTCAAAAAAAATGTATTAAATTATGTCTTGAAATATTTTTTTTAAACGTCAACCTAAATACTGCAATAGACCTATTTAAACGATATCTTACAGAATTGTAGACTATAGATTTAATTAACTCAAAATAGCTAGTTTATTTCAAGGTTTTTTTCATGCCAAATAGTCCAAAACTATTTTACATTAGACAATCGTAATGAAGACTATACAAAGATCGCTAATTGTAGACGGTTAACTAAGGTATATAAGCCTATTTGTTACTGTATGAATTATGTACACAGTCCGGGGAACTGTTAGTTCTGTATATGTACACAGATCTGAACATGAGATATGAAGACACGGTTACCTGCGCCAAACAGCTTGTACTTCAGATGTGTCCACGAATTCTTCATCTCCTCGATGGAAGCAGTTAACGGCTCCCTGACCTTAACCCCGACGTCAAAGAACAAATGGTCCTGTAGGTTCTCTCCCACTGGGAGGTCAGCGTGAACTGGGATCTAAGGGGAAAGAATCAGTCTGTAACCTGGTACTTTTAGAGTAGAGAACTATATAAAGGGGAGAGAACTAAAAGTCAATCTGTCACCTGGTACTTTCTGGAGTACAGAACTGTGTACAACTGAAGAAACCCGTGTCACTTTCTGGGCCAATGTTTTATTTCAAAACTAAACTGGGCCTAAGATTTGAGCTAAGTAGAGTTTCATGCACTGAGTCATGCACATGCTAAAATGTTTCACGTTGCAAAGTTTCATTTTCAACGTATAAATTATGTTTATGTTTCGTTTCTGAATTTGCAGCAAGGTAATGAAATCATGTTATAATAATGAACAACAAAATATATTTTGCAATCTATATTGTTGGATGTTAGCTGTCCCCGAACCTTGAAACTTTCCAGATGTTTCCTAGGGCCGACCCCAGACAACATGAGAATCTGTGGAGAGCCGACTGTCCCAGCAGACAAGATGACCTCACGTCTGGCCTGGACGGTGAACTTTCTGCCGTCCTTGATGACCTCCACACCTGTAGCTCTCTTGTTCTCTATCACCACCTGTAGTCAGGTGTAAAGATATTCTTAGATTGCACAAATGCACGTGATTTTTTTATTAGTCAATTCATGTCAAAGTAATTGGAGTAATAAATACTAATTATATTTATTAAGACGCTGATTGTCTGAGTATCACTTCGCTCCTAGCAGATTGCCCAAATGACATTTGCTTGATGACTGATTTTTCTAATGACTATTGGCTGATGACAGACTGCCCTACCTTGATGCCAGATTTCTCAAATGACAATTAGCTGATAAAAGAGTGTCTAAAACGGCATATGCTTGATTGAAAATTGCCAAAAAGGAATTTTGCTGATGGCAGATTTTCCCAAATGTCAGTTGCATGAATAAAAACCCTTTTATGTTCATTTTTTTTTTTAGAAAATCGTTTATGATGTAGTTTAATCTATAGAGGAACAAAGATGGAATTTGATTGTTATACAAATTGCTTCTGTTGGCTGCTAGCTGGAGATTTCTAGTGTGACAACAAACTTACTTTGGTCACGTGGGATTTCAAGGCCAGGTGGAAGTTGGGTCTGTCCAGGATTGGGTGGACGTAGGCTTTGCTGGTTGACCATCTTTCATTGTTGTTTAAGTTGAACTGTGTGTAGAAGAAACCTGGGACAAACCAGAGCGTACACAGTGATGAGCGTTTGGGGATATGGGAGGGTTGGGTTTGGCTCCGGAAGACAATAGCGTTAACATTAGAGTGAGTACTTGCTGGGGTGGGATTTAGCTTAGGCACAGGCGAGCGCACAGAATGGTTAAGTTACGGATGAGCTTGTATTGTGAGTCTAAACTGAGAAGAATCTAATTGTTGTTGTTTTTTTATAAATAAAATGGAAGGTTATGGTTGAGGCCATATGCTCCACAAGGAGTAAAGAGAACATAAGTCAAAAAAAGTGAAGTATATTTGTAAAAAAATATTCATATTTAAATATTTCAATAACTTCGGTGTCAGTAAGTTTAGATTAGTTTAGAACAATCGCATAGGGGCCGACTACTCTTACCTTCTTTAGTTTCCCCATTGTAATCTTGTCCAAATGGGTAGCCAATCGCTGCAGCTGCTTTCATTAACGTCTCGACAATGGGCTTCGGTGATTGGATCGTATTTACAGTAAGAAGCCCATCACGTCCCCGAAAATCTGGTTTTAAAAAACGCAGTGTTTTATGTGGACCATTTAAAAAAAACACGTTCTACAGTTTGGACTACAGCTACATCACATAAGACCAGTCTTACCACTTGTTCACTGTTCGGCTTTATACCAGCTTGTATTGTTACCTGAATCCCTTAGTTCAGGTACTTTAATGTCCTCAGATTTCTTGAAGTAAGGCAAGACGTGTCTGTAGTCCCAGTCATCAGTACCCAGGTACTGAGCCCATCTGTCAAAGTCGGGTTTGAACCCACGCACCCAGATCATGGCATTGATGCTGCCAGATCCGCCCAGCACCTTACCCCTCGGCCAGAAGGAGCGCTGTGAGAATTCCAATTAAGCAAAACAATTAAAATTCAATTAACAAATCTGGTCAATCTTAATTAGGAACGCAGGTGAATATATGTTATAATCATGTGTGAACGTATTGGTTATTTTAGTGAAGGCATTTGTTAGATAATAATGTAGATAACAATAGCAACTGAAGATAATACATCGAAAAAATAGAGGATAAAGGACAGGCAGAATAAGTGGCATGTCGGGCGAACTTAACGATTTAAGCTACCCTCCCACAACCACACACACCCATTCAAGTCCATGGTGTTGTTACATACAATCAGTGCTATGTACGAACGTGGCATGAACAAAGTAGGGGTTGTGAACTTGCTTAGTTAGTTATAAAGTGGCAGGGTATGACGGTATGATACCCTAGGGCATGCGGTGACACCCTCCAAGATGAATGAAGTAGTCTGGTAGAAATACCAAAAGCATGACATCATAAGACTACTGAGCTTTGATTTTATACAATACAAGCCGCATATCAAATAAGTACGGGGAGTTCAGCGTGTCTGTACGTGTAACACTCAGCGTTGTTAATCTACCTAATTACCTTTAATTAACATACAATATTATCTTATCATCCGCTCCCCCCCCCCCACCCTCTCCCCCCCCCCACCCCCCACCCCCTTTACAATGCGTTTTTTTAGCATGCCACTGATTGGTGTGTTTGTGTCTGTGTTGAAACATGAGTTGTGTGATATCCTGTGTAGGGATAAAAAAGGTGTTTACTTTCTCTTGTTTAGAGGTGTACAGTGAAAGGGGAGACAAGCAGCGATGATGATCGTTGTTATAATTATATTTCCTATTTATAGCAGTAGGTTGTTCATTGTTGTTGAACTCAGTCAGGGTTCAATCTACAACAATATAACTAAACCCTATCAATATTCCTAACACAATAATTGCCATATCACCAAACTTTTTAGCGTTAATTTACTCTATCACTACTATTTACCTATTTCATACACCTTGCATCATCATTGAACCTGTCACCACACCTTACATCATCATTGAACCTGTCACCACACCTTACATCATCATTGAACCCTGTCCCCAAACTTTACATTTTTGTTGCGCCCTGTCAGCACCTAAACCCTGTCACCACACCTTACATTACCACTGAACCCTGTCACCACATCTTACATTACCACTGAACCCTGTCACCACATCTTACATTATCACTGAACCCTGTCACCGCACCATACATTATCACTGAACCCTGTCACCACACCATACATTATCACTGAACCCTGTCACCACACCTTACATTATCACTGAACCCTGTCACCGCACCATACATTATCACTGAACCCTGTCACCACACCATACATTATCACTGAACCCTGTCACCACACCTTACATTACCACTGAACCCTTTCACCGCACCATACATTATCACTGAACCCTGTCACCACACCATACATTACCACTGAACCCTGTCACCACCTGAACCCTGTCATCACACCTTACATTATCGTTGAGCCCTGTCAGCGCCCCCTCCTGGGTCTCCGTGTAGTACTCCCAGTCAGTCCCAGACTTGAAGTTAGCCGTCGAGTAGCCTGGCGTGCTAATCAGCGGGTTTCCCCAGTCGCTATCCCCGGCCTCCAGGAGCAGCACGGTGACGTCATTGCCGTCTGACAGACGTTTAGCCAGCACACATCCGGCCGACCCTCCACCAACTGTTAAAACGAGTCCAAAGTTGTGTTTGTTAAGTGACTTAACAGAACTTGTTTTCAGTGGGTAGGTGATTGGCAGTGCACTATTTTGATAACGTAGAGGGGAGGGTTGGGGGTGGTATAACGTTTTATTTGATTGCGTGCGGTGGCAGAAGTTAAAGTGAGGACACCACACAATAATGTTTTTCAATAGCTAATAGTTTTGTAAATACATTTTTATCTTGCATTGGCTTGGTTGAATGATTGAATACAACGGAGTTGACGCACCTAGCTTCGACAGAGCAACGTACAATAAATATTTCTTACAAGTGACTTGCATTCGAAAATTGCCTTGATTTAATTAACAATACTAATACTACCTTTAAACTTACATTTTTTTTAAAGAAAGCTGATTTTGAACTAAGATATCGAACAACTTAGCCAAAGCATAAGGTACTGCCCAACTTAGCCAAAGCCTTGTTTTTTGTCTTTTATGTAGAAATATCGTGGATTTCTAAGTAGAAAACAGACTTAACTCTTTTGCCGTGACCTAGTTTCATGACCTCATTAAGCATCATTTGCATAATTAAAACAAAATCTTTTAGTAATTAATGTATAAATTTCGGTTAGTAACCTGACCTTAACCATAAAAATGGGATTACATATCTGTACAAGTCCTAACAGATTTGTTCTGATTTTAATAAAAGAGCAACAACATTTTGAGGATTTCCCATTGACTTATGAGTGTTCGAATAATTCAACGATTAAATTCGATATCTCGGCTTGTGGTTGAGCTACAGTCTTGTATTTGGTATTTTTTTAAACCATTTGGCGTCCTCTAGCCGATGGTATTATTTTTAATTAGATCAAATGAATATAAAATTTCGATGTAACTGGTTACAGTGATACAACCGGGTTGTTTATATTAATAAGGGTTGTGCCTTTATCATACTTTATGTGACCTTTACAAACCGTGAAATTGTCTTTTACTTTTATCAAGACGAAAATTTAAACAGAATACTTAGGTATGGTGAAACAGTTAAACAGTTAAACAGTCAGACATAGAATCTAGACTAGGCTATACACTTACTGACTTAGCAATACATCTCTTCATACTTCATACTAAAGATGGAAACAAGTTTCAATATAACTTAATAGATCTAGATCTCTATAACTAATAGAATAGATCTAGATCTAGAATGGAGTTTTTCAAAGAAAATGTAACATGCCTGCATTAAATTATGTATTTATTATTTTAAAATTGATGTATTCTTATTACCATGGCCTAAATATGTTATATTTTTTAAAGAATATATGAGACTTAACAATATCGATCTAGAATCTAGATTTTAGATTTCTATCATGTAAAAAAAAAGATGTCCTGTCACTGTCATGACAACATTCACTCCTGTCTCTAAAACTGTAAAACTTCACTACAGGCATCCACATCCTGTACTCACCTATAATGTAATCATAAGTAGAATTCAACCTGTCAATCACAGATGATCCGTGTGGTGAATTGGTCCTGGTGTTGATGAAGATTGTCGTAGAGACGGCCAACAGGAGCACTAGACAGGCACACAGCGCGGCAGACATGCTGAACAGATCAAACACTACTGGCCCATTGCGTACTTGCAAGTAGGTCAGAGAAATCTCGATTATTCTGGTCCTTGGATCGCAGTGTGCTAGGGGGAGTATGTCAAAGGTTGGGAGATCTCGCTGTTGGGGTGAAGGGTGAGTGAATGGGGCATGAACCCAGTGGCGTAGCCACCGTAAAGCTAGCGTAATCAAGGCATAGGGGCCCAAAACAAATAAGGGTCATTTTCTTTCTTTAAAAAAAAATTTAAACTTTGACATTAGGATTTTAATATTTGTTTCATATAAATAAGTTTAAGAAGAAAATGGAAATCCAGGTTCTTTTATACTTTAGAAATAATAACAATTTCCAAAAGGGCCCCCAGTCGTTTCTTACTGTACAGGCAGTGGCATTCAGTGAGTGTGGTCGGGGGGGGGGGGGGGCGAGGTGGCGATGGGCAGGGCCCATCCGTAGTAATAACACTATAGAAAGAATTAGCCTATAAATAAACTTGAACTTTGACTCTTTTTGTGAGATAGGCATCTGGCACCCGTAAATGTACATGCATCGCTATCAACCACAACTAGCGGTGAAATTCCCTACCCCTGCCCGCAGACCTGCACCTCCCTCCCAAGTGTCTGGCCTCCCCAAAATTTCACCCTACTAAACAGCCATGATAACAATTGAGGCATTTTTTTTTAAATAACAACCATGGAAAGTGTTTTTACAACAAGCTAAGTCCAACATTTGTCAATGATTTTCTCATTTTTACCTTAACGACATCTCATTTTTTTATCTAATTAATCCTTAATCATTATGGCGCTACTAACACTAACCGTTTTTTTGGTTAGTCGTTGGGATTACTCCAGGCAGTTGTTTTTTTTCAAACATTTTTTTGAAAAGGGATCCTGAAAGAAACTCAGACTTTTGGGAAGGTTTCTGCCATTAAACGTTTATTTTATTTCGGAAGGCGGCCGTAAGGTAATGCGGTTCGTCACCCAGAGTTTCCCAGCGGCTATCTTTGCACCTGGGGTCCGTTTGATTGGGGGACCTTCACAGCGCGACAGTGTTACTACTTGATTCAGCTGTCAAATTGCACAGGCGCATCAGCCGACGCCCCGGCGGTCGTGTAACCCGAGGTGCCCGGGGCATTACGGCGCCTTTATTCGTTTTAATGAGCGACATTCACTAGGGATACGGATCAGCAGTAGTGACTATTGGGCGCCCCGAGTTACCCAGCAACTACCTGAGTGCAAAGGATCCGATTATTGCACGTCCTGCAGAGTCAGGGGTACTACTTGATTCAACGGTCAAACTGTATCAGAGGCGGTTTTTGACGCCGTCGGCGTACTGATGACACAAATGACGAGTATTCTACAATATTGACACTGTGGGCCTCTACGTTCGATGATTTAAACCTCACCTGAGCGGTAATGTGGACCAACCTACGCCCCAGCAACAACGATCCGAAAAATAGTAGTGGTGTTGTTTACATATCAACTATCTCAGTTTTTGAAAAGAAAGTCATGCGACAAAAATACACAATTGTTAACGCGTTGATGATACCCTTACAAATAATATTATTGTTTCGTTACCCTGGTATGTGGGACTACATCGCAGCAATGAAACAAATTGTAGATATGCCCAATGGGTCAGTAACTTGGCCATCCAAAGAATAGTACATACAGAAGCAGCTAAAATGGATCTCAGAGAACTTATTAGTCATTTTGCAAAATTAAAACCATGGGAAAAAACAGATCTAAATAAATCATGAGCAATTTTTAAAAATGTGTGCATGGTTAGTGGCGTCACAAGGTCAGGTGTCGCCCTATGCGCTTACTAAAGGTGTCACCTAAGAATTTTGCATAGTTTATTGAAAGTAAATTTTACATTGTTTTGCCATTGTGTCACGCATAAAAGTTATCATTAGATGCGGACCACACCTCTACCCCCGCCTTGTGATGCTACTGTGTTTGGTTACATAGAAAAAAAATTACTTTTAAGCCTGTAAGATTTTTACAAAGTTAAGGGGTTGTAGGCCTACATAATAATATAGTATCATTATGTATAAAATACAAAATGTACAGCATATTCATATTATTAATTAAAACCCTCCAACGTGAGTAGAAGTTGATTTCTTTGTTAAACTCCGTTGTAGCCTATAATTTTTGCATAGGGGCCCAGAAATCCTAGTAACGCCACTGCATCAAGCAACCCTGGAATTATTTCATTTATTTTTTTTTAAATTAAATGAATAATAAGTGAATATTTTTGAATTATTAAAACGCAAAGACATTTTTACTTTCTCGTATATACGAAGTATAGAGAAAGTATTGTAATCGTGCACAAAAATCACTTGAAATTTTAACTATTTTCACCGTATTACACCTCAGTCCTTCATCACATCCGAAGTATAGAGGACTTATTTTAATCGGGCAAAAATTATCAATCCAGATTTATCAAAATTAAAAGGTTTTATGCGTATTCCAGTCTGAAAAACTGGGCTTTGCAATTCTGTCCGTATGTCTGTGTGTCTGTGTGTGTGTGTGTCCGTGTGTAAACACGATAACTTGAGTACCGTTACAGCTAGGTTGATGAAATTTCATATATAAGTATTTTATCAAAATCGTAGATCCGTATCAACTTTTGAGCGATTTCGGATAACCGGAAGTGGTACTTTTTCTACTTTGAATTTTTCAAAAGCCTATAACTTGAGTACTATTTCAGATAGATAAATGAAATTTGATATGTAAGTAAAAGATCTAATTCTCTACCTTCTGTCAAATTTTGAGAATTTTTCGTTGACCGGAAGTACTTATTTACGCTACTTCCGATTTCTCAAAAAACTAATGTAAATTTTAAAAGTACTAATAATATTGCGCACTATTATGCGCTTTTTTATTCGCGTTACTTGGTGTGCAATTAATTTGTCTACGAGATTTTATTCTATTTTTAAAACTTTAAGTATTTAAAATGGATTAAAAATCATGTCTATAGCCCGAGTTCCCATCCCCTGTTATTTTATATAAGAATATTCGAGAAAGTTTAGGGGAGATCACTCCCGGTTTATTTATTCACATTTTCTCTAAAGGGCTTTCCCTACCTAAAGGCAACAAATGTAAGCATAATATAAAATGTTTTGTGATCTATTATGATTTGTTGTGGAGTATTGTGATGTCGTGTGATGTACTGTAATGTATTTTCATATAATGGGATTTATTGTGATGTAAAGTAGAGTGATGGTGAAGTAGAGTTCTCCTGTTTCTGTGACCTCGGCCTATGACGGGATAGTGTGGTCAGCACTATGTCCAGCCGCCTTTACATTCCCTATCGTAAGTCAGATACCAATCAGAGTTGAGTAGACTCGGGGGACGCTCTACGACTCTAGCCAGGGACCCGAACTCGAGAATTTCGGATTAGCAGTCGAATCCTCTACCACTTGACCAGGCCGTCCTATATCGTCTTTAGTTACAGCTAGACCAGGGGTCGGTAACCTGCGGCTCGCTAGCCGCATGCGGCTCTTTTGGTGTCCAGTTGCGGCTCTTCAGCTCCATGCACAAATATTAATAATTATTTTATTTTATTTCCAAAACTCATAAAAATATTAGTCTGCAACACTCGGTAATAAACGATATCTCAGCGTACTTCCTATTACATTTTCCATTCCGAATTGAAACATTCAACTTCAAAGTGGATATCACAAAGAAACTAAACCAGCTAAGTGTAAAACTGAAAAAAATCTAGCCTATGTCTTACTTAAAAAAAAGTGGTTTGTTTCGAAAAAAAATACTTTTTTGTTGAATACAGGGTGAGCGTTAAATTATTTAATTACGAAAAATCTGAAAAAAATATCGTTATGAAACCAATGCTACTAGTCAATTACTTCAGCATTAATATAAACAAAATGAAGGATGAGTTCACTGAGGGATTTGAGCAAGTCAAAACAAATGCAAGTACTCTGACTTACATGGTAGATCATCTCAACACAAATTCAAATGAGAGTATCTCATATATTCAAAGCTATTTATTTTAAATTATATATATATATATATATATATATATATATATATATATATATATATATATATATATATATATATATAGTATGATATTTGTTTAGGATTATATATATATACTACTAAACAAATATACTATTGACATAAAAATGTTAGTGGCTCTTTAAAAACCTGGTAATGTGGTAAATTGTAACTTTTGGCTCTTGCGTCTCAAAAGGTTGCCGACCCCTGAGCTAGACAGATTTTATCGTTTAAAAGAAAACAGAAGACAATTTTGTATTTTTTAATTTATTCTAAAGAACATTTATTATTTTTCCATATTTATATTTTCTATAATATATACGCATTTGTTCTGGTAGAAAAATATATCTGGTGTTTCAAAAAAAAAATTAAAAATAAAAACAACCTTAATAGCAACATAATTTCAAATGCGCATAAAATAAGAATATAAAGCGAATTTGCTTTCTTAAGTTTTTTGTCGGTAAAATATGAGAAACATCTCATGAAAGAACAAAGATTTTATTTTTAAAAAAGCAAATTCGCTTTATTTACTTATTTTATTGCATTTAAAAGCTTGTTGCTATTAAGGTTTTTTTATATTTGTTTTATTTTCTATTTTTTTAGTGATTTCTGATTTATAAAGTAGACACAAACAGTGCCGGCGCCAGATTATTTATTGCCCTAGGCAAAACTTATGACAACGCCCTTACAACGTGATTTAATTTTGTTAACTCCCATTAGTTTCGGTACCGTAATTAATTTTTAATGGCTAAATAAACATCTAATTAAATAAAAAATACACTTGTAGTTACAAGATTTGTCACAAACCCACAAAAAAACAACAAAGAAACAAACAGACGTTGCAAACTAAATAAAAGCTATTAAAAACAGGCATAGACATTTGAAGGAAGACAACATTAACAATATATATATTTATATATTTATATATATATATATATATATATATAAGAAACAGTTGTATAATTCAAAACGCTTAAATTATTTTTTCTAAATATTTATGACACATTCGCATTAATAAAGTTACTGGATTATGGAATGGCTTTAGACGCTCAAAGAAAATAGCACACACATCTACACTTTTAGGCTAACTTTATCTACAATCAACCTAGCTGCCTACAATTTTTAAAACACGGCAATTTGGTTATTGATTCTGTGGAGGTAAAGTGGCTCTGTTAAGGATTAGATCCGCCGCCTTCTCAGCAATCATGATTGTCGCAGCGTTCGTGTTGGCTGATACAACCCATGGCATGATAGAGGCGTCGACCACACGGAGGCCGGACACGCCATAGACTCTGTGGACAACAGACATAAAGCATTGTGTATCTCATACGTTGGACACATGACATACCGTAAACCACATTGACTATATAAACAGCGGGGTTTTTTCACGTTTTTTTTCTTCAGTTTTTAGGTTAATGGTCTGATTTAATACACGTTTACAAGGGAAATTAAACTTTAACTCAGTGTTTAGAATATTTTATTGAGAAAAACCTTACTTTATTTTCAATTATAAGTCAGAATTGGATAATTCAGAATTAAAAATCAGCTTTAAATAATCATGTGGATGTTAAAATGAAATAAACACCTTAATTGCCCGTCTACAACAGCTGTGGGGTCCCCTTTAGGTCCCATCTTGCAGGTCCCCGCTAAGTGATATATCGTACAGGACCTCTGCTTGACCACACACTCCCAGTACTCGTGGGATTTGAACCTGTGATGTCCACACGCGGCGGCTGGTCTGTCCTCGGTCAGCTCAGCCCCCACAGCTTTCATGGGCTCCGTGTTGACCAGCTTCTCACACTCCTGAATACCTGACAACGTACACATTGACTCTATATGCGAGGGTTTAAAGGAATAATGGTCAAAAGAAAAATTGTTTGATATTTCCAGACTTTCTCCGTGTTGACCAGCTTCTCACACTCCTGAATACCTGACAACGTACACATTGACTCTATATGCGATAGTTTAGAGGAATAATGGTCAAAAGAAAAATTGTTTGATATTTCCAGACTTTCTCCGTGTTGACCAGCTTCTCACACTCCTGAATACCTGACAACGTACACATTGACTCTATATGCGATAGTTTAAAAGGTGTAATGGTCAAAAGAAAAATTGTTTGATATTTCCAGACTTTCTCCGTGTTGACCAACTTCTCACACTCCTGAATACCTGACAACGTACACATTGACTCTATATGCGATAGTTTAGAGGAATAATGGTCAAAAGAAAAATTGTTTGATATTTCCAGACTTTCTCCGTGTTGACCAGCTTCTCACACTCCTGAATACCTGACAACGTACACATTGACTCTATATGCGATAGTTTAGAGGAATAATGGTCAAAAGAAAAATTGTTTGATATTTCCAGACTTTCTCCGTGTTGACCAGCTTCTCACACTCCTGAATACCTGACAAGGTACACATTGGCACTATATGCGATAGTTTAAAAGCGTTAATGGTAAAAAAAAATTGTTTGATATTTCCAGTCTTTCTGGAACCGGCGATTACATTGCGCAAGACGCAGAATGTAAGTGCAGGTGTATATGGTGCATAACTACGGCAAGAACTTCCTTTGACCCACTCAGGTTAATTTTAAAAATCTGCTCTCTAAAACGAACAGAGATTTTTCTTTTCACGCTCGATTGTATACCTGTAATAATTGAATCAGTGTAACATTAACCGTTGAAAAAAAAAACACATTTTTTTTTTTTACCTCGGATGAGCAGCTCGACATCATCTTGTTTACTCAGATATTCAGGGGCAATAGCCGGGTAATCAAACGGGTCACTTGTACGTAGAGTTATCTTCCCTTTACTTTCCGGTCGTATCAGTGCTGGGAGACACAAAAAGCCATATTTGGCTGAATCTCTTCCGCTCAGGTCAGTTTTCACCTGGACATTTGAAAACGTTCAAGTGTAATGGGAATCTCAGGTGTGTAAGTGTCTTGTTGCTAACATTTGTGCAGAAACTCACCTGATTGGTGTATGAGAAGGTATTGTCAGTGCTTGGAGGTAAGATATTGATGAAACCGATCTGCAGGTCTGGCCAGTTGAGTCGTTTGGTCTCTGTGGTTGTGCTTTTAAAGGCCATGGTCTCAATCAGGTAGGGCGATGCCAGGGGACCTGGAAGACGACACAGTGAACATGTCTAAGTTTTTGTCGTCAATAAGATATGCATTACTAGCAAGTAGATAAAATTGTTTTATTTTAGACATTCGTTTCTAGATAAAATTTCAGATTTTTTAATGAGATGTTTTATTTAATACTAATAGTTTCGCTGTCTGTGTATCTATCTATCTAGCTATGTATCTATCTGACAAGAACGCTCTAGAGAAAACACAAGCAAATTAAAAACCTTCACAGTGAAACGAAAACAAAATATGACGTCCTCTTTAGCATAGAGTAAAAAAAAAATTCAAGCCGGAGAGTGCACACAGTAATTGATTCATTGATTCTCGAGTAAACATTGAATAAAAAGGCAATTTTGTCTAATCTTAAACGTGGTTTGCGTGAAGAGTTTCATTCATACAATTCTTCGGGTAGGGGCGAAGCCCCACCCTCGAGAATGAACCTCTAAGCCCCCCCCCCCCCCCCCCAATTAAAAAGAAATGTCATTGATACTCTATAATAAAATTACCGCCTAATTAATGTGTCTAATCTAAAAAGTGGTTTTCTTGCAATTTCTGTAATGCAATTATTCGGGTAGTGGCTAAGCGCGACACCAGTGTTTCTTTTAGACTTTTTTCTCTCCGGAGGGGGGGACTTTTTCTAATCTAAAAAGTGTTTAGCGTGCAGTTTTTATTTTTCCAAGCATCTCTACCGGTAGGGGCGAAGCCCCGCCCAGATTCTTCCTTTAGTTTGTATGATCTACAAATGCGACCAGTGTTTCTTTCAGACCTTTTCCTCCCCGGAGAGGGGTGGGGGTACTTGAAATTTTCGGGGGCGGGAGTAGAATTCTCTGGGAGGGACGGACACTGGAAAAAGTATATAATTATATTTCGTTGAATGGGACGGTAGACATGTTTTGGAGTGTGTGTGTGGGGGGGGGGGGGAAGGGGGGACGAAGCCCCCTCCTCCCAAGTAGAGTTGCCTGAAAGAAACTCTAAATGCGACTTTTGTCGCATGGTTTAGGGATATGCCTATGACTATATTTTGTATGAATTAAAGTACCGAGAAAATAGACAACACTATCAACCTAGCGCCCGTTGTATCCTTCCTCAACGGGCCATTTTTCTCGTCAATAATAATAGTTTCGCTGTCTGTGTATCTATCTATCTATCTATCTGTGTATGTATCTATCTGACAAGAACGCTCTAGAGAAAACACAAGCAATTTAAAAACTTTCACAGTGAAACGAAAACGAAATATATGACGTCATATTGAGCATAGAGTAGAAAATAATATCAAGCCGGAGAGTGCACACAGTAATATGACGTCATTGATTCTCGAGTAAACATTGAATAAAAAGGCAATTTTGTCTAATCTAAGTGGTTTGCATGAAGAGTTTCTTTCATACAATTCTTCGGGTAGGGGCGAAGCCCCACCCCCGCGTAAGAACGTCTGAGCCCCCCCCCCCCTCTCCCTAACTCAAAAGAAATTTCTTCATCGATACTCTATAATAAAATTACCGCCTAATTAATGTGTCTAATCTAAAAAGTGGTTTTCTTGCAATTTCTTTAATGCAATTCTTCGGGTAGTGGGTAAGCGCGACACCAGTGTTTCTTTCAGACTTTTTCCTCCCCGGAGGGGGGAACTTTTTCTAATCTAAAAAGTGTTTAGCGTGCAGTTGTTTTTTCTTTTTCAAGCATCTCTTCCGGTAGGGGCGAAGCCCCGCCCAGATTCTTCCTTTAGTTTGTATGATCTACAAATGCGACCAGTGTTTCTTTCAGACTTTTTCCTCCCCAGAGAGGGGTGGGGGTACTTGAAATTTTCGGGGGCGGGGGTAGAATTTTCTGGGAGGGGGCGGACACTGGAAAAAGTATATAATTATATTTCGTTGAATAGGACGGTAGACATGATTTGGAGTGTGTGTGGGGGGGGGGAGGGGGGCGAAGCCCTTTCCTCCCAAGTAGAGTTGACTGAAAGAAACTCTAAATGCGACTTTTGTCATGAATGAGATTAGGTGCATGGTTTAGGGATATGCCTATGACTATATTTTGTATAAATTAAAGTACCGAGAAAATAGACAGCACTATCAACCTAGCGCCCGTTGTATCCTTCCTCAACGGGCCATTTTTCTCGTTGTAATATATTTTTGTCACAAAAAAATTATTTATTATATCTTGATATGATTTTGTTTATACATCAACCTAAAAACTGCTATAGGCCTATTCGGGTGTATGATAAAAGGCCGATATCCAAAACGCCGACTGAACATAAAGCAGACCATAAGGCCGGCAAAACATAATGCCGATAAACCAAAAGGCCGACAAACCATAAGACAGACATTTAAAAAATGTCTAATATCGCAAAATGTGTCACTACATAGCTCCTATCTAGACAACCATCAAAAAGCGAAGTCAGTTACCGCCGGCATCATCGCCCTTTTGTCCCAACCCGCCTATTCTTACGTGTTCTAGACTAATTTTAGACGATAGATTTAATAATCTTACAATAGCTAGTATAATTCACGTTGATTTGATGTCAAATAGTCCAAAACGGTAAATTGGTCCGTTGAGGGATAAATATAACGTGCGCTATATTGAGCGAAATAGAAATTATATAGAAAATATATATTTTTACCAGTGTCGGCCCCCTCCCTTCAGGATAATTTAGTTCCCCCACCCCTCCCCCACCCGGAGAAAAACGTCTAAATGTAACAATAGTCGGATTTGTTGATTATACATACTAAAGGTAGACCCGACATCTTTAATCTAGACCCGATTCCTATTTTTGGCTGCTAAACCTCAATCAGAGGTTTCTTTCAGACTTTTTTCTGTGGGGGTGGTGGGGGCATGTTAGTGTCTGTATTATTAAGTGTCGAAGACGTCATTATTATTGTGTATTGGCTTTTTAATTCTGTTTACTCTAGAACAATTGACGTCATTTTATTATGTGTACTTTTACGGCTTTAGAACTTTAAATATGTCGTTCCGTTTTGAAAATTTGCTGTATGTTCCATTTGACGTCACGATCGTACTATGCATCTTTTAAATTTCCTAGTGCTTTCTCCAGAGCGTTCAGGACAGAGAGACAGAAAGACAGACAGAATAGCGATCCCATTATAGTGATTGGACAAACTTAGTAATGACTAAAGAAAGATCGCTAACTGTAAAGCGTTAACTAACTTATATTTATATATGTTACCGTAGCAAATGTGTACACAGTCTAGGGAACTGTTAGGTGTGTACATGTACACCGTGTTCATGTACATAAATCGGAACGGGAGTTACGAAGACACGGTTACCTGTGCCAAACAGCTTGTACTTCAGATGGGTCCACGAATTACTCATCTCCTCGATGGAAACAGTTAACGGCTCCCTGACCTTGACCCCAACGTCGAAGAACAAATGGTCCTGTAGGTTCTCTCCCACTGGGAGGTCAGCGTGAACTGGGATCTAAGAGGAAAGAACAAAGAGTCAATATGTGACCTGAAATTTTCTTGGGTAGAGGATTGGATAAAAGGGGAGAAAACCGTGTCACTTTCTGGGCCAATGTTTTATTTTAAACTAAACTGGGACTTAGTTTAATGCCATGTAGAGTTTCATGCACCGAGTCATACAGGCGGTGAAATTGTTTCATCCTGCGAACTTTTATTTTCAAATCATGAAAATAGTGTTTATATTTATTTTCAAAATCTGCAGCACGGTAATGAATTCATGTAATAATCATGAACAACAAAACATGATTTAAAATATAAGATATATTGTTGGATGCCAGCTCTCCCCGAACCTTCAAACTTTCCAGATGTTTCCTAGGGCCGACCCCAGACAACATGAGAATCTGTGGAGAGCCGACTGTCCCAGCAGACAAGATGACCTCACGTCTGGCCTGGACGGTGAACTTTCTGCCGTCCTTGATGACCTCCACACCTGTAGCTCTCTTCTTCTCTATCAGCACCTGTAGCCAGGTGTAAAGATATTCTTAGATTGTACAAATGCACGTGAATTTTTAATTAGTCAATTCATGACAAATAAATGCTGATTTTTTTTTTGTTAAGACTTTTATTTTACGCTGATTGTCTGAGTACTATTTGTCTCATAGCAGATTTTCCAAATGACATTTGCCTGATAGCCAGAGTTTCTTCCATGCATCTACCGCCCCCCCCCCCCCCCCGAACGAAATTGAATTTTTATAGAAAATATATACTTTTACTAGTGTCCGTCCGTCCCCCCGGAAAATGTTGACCTCACCTCCCCCCCCCCCCCCCCCCCCCGAAAATATCAAGTGCCCCCCGGAGAAAAAAGTCTGGAAGAAACACTGCTGATAGAAGATTCATAAATTGACTTTTCTTGATGCCTGATTTCCCAGATGACAATTGGCTGATGACACATTGTCCAGAATTGTATTTACCTGATAGCATAATGGCCAAATAATATTAGCTATAAGACATTTCTCAAAAAACAATTGGCTGGTGACAGATTGTCTAAAACTGGTATTCACGTGATTGCAAATGTCTCTATTGTCAGTTCTATGAAGAAAAAAAACTTTTCTGTTCATTTTAATTTATGTGGCTTATTATTTAGAAAATCGTTTATGCAGTACTTTAATAGTACTTTTAAAATATTTCATTTTATAACGGATTTAGTCGATAATAAGACTTGATTGCTGCTAGTTGCAATTTTCTAGTGTGAGTACAAACTTACTTTGGTCACGTGGGATCTCAAAGCCAGGTGGAAGTTGGGTCTGTCCAGAATTGGGTGGACGTAGGCTTTGCTGGTTGACCATCTTTCGTTGTTGTTTAAGTTGAACTGTGTGTAGAAGAAACCTGGGACAAACCAGAGCATACACAGTGGTGAGCGTTTGGGGATATGGGAGGATTGGGTTTGGCTCGGGAAGACAATAGATAGTGTTAGTACTTGATAGGGTGGGATGAACATGAGATCGTTCAGATAAGTTATTAAATTGGGAAAATAGTGTGCCGTAAGTATTTTGTTGCGAAACTGAAAAGAATATAGTTTTTTTGTAATTAAATGGAAGGTTATGGTTGAAGCCCCATGCTCCACAAGGAGTAAAGAGAGTTAAGTCAAACCAAGTGAAGTATAGCTGTAAAAAAAAAAAAAGATTTATAATTTAGTACTTTAATAACTTCGGTGTCAGTAAGTGTAGAAGAACCGAATCAGGTCCGACTACTCTTACCTTCTTTAGTTTCGCCATTGTAATCTTGTCCAAATGGGTAGCCAATCGCTGCAGCTGCTTTCATTAACGTTTCGACAATGGGCTTCGGTGATTGGATCGTATTTATAGTAAGCAGCCCATCACGTCCCCGAAAAGCTAGTTAAAAAAACGCAGATTGTTATGTGGACCATTTAACAAAACACGTTCTACAGCTACATCACATAAGACCAGTCTTACCACTTGTTCACTGTTCGGCTGTATCGTTACCTGAATCCCTTAGTTCAGGTACTTTAATGTCCTCAGATTTCTTGAAGTAAGGCAAGACGTGTCTGTAGTCCCAGTCATCAGTGCCCAGGTACTGAGCCCATCTGTCAAAGTCGGGTTTGAGCCCACGCACCCAGATCATGGCATTGATGCTACCAGACCCGCCCAACACCTTACCCCTCGGCCAGAAAGAGCGCTGTTAGAATAATATTCCAATTAAGTAAAACAATTAAAATTCAATTAACAAATCTGGTCAATCTTTATTAACAACGCAGGTGATTGCAAATTATAATCATGTATAAACGTATTTGTTACTTCAATAATGGCATTTGTTAGATGATGATGTAGATAACAATGGTAACTGAAACTAATCGCTGTCAAATTGTGTGAAGGTTTTGCATTGTAGCAGGGGTAAGATAGAGATATTACATAGTACATTATATGGGGAAAGAGTTGGGCCATTGTACATGTTGATACTTAGGGCAAGTATAGGGGCATTGAATATGGTTATACTTGGGGCTTGTATAGGGACATAGAATATGGTTATACATGGAGCTAGTATGGGGACATTGAATATGGTTATACTTGGGGCTAGTATGGTGGCATTGAATATGGTTATACATGAAACTAGTATGGGTACATTGAATAGGGTTACATATTGAGAAATGAAAGGATATTGACAGACTGTAAAATTAGCATGTCTGGCGAACTTAAAGATTTAAGATGTTACATAGCATCAATACTATGTACACATGTGACATAAACAAAGTATGGGTAGGGAACTTGTTCAGTTAATCATAAAGTGACAGTGTATGTGACATATGGTGACACCCTCCAGGATCAATAAAGTAGAGGAAGCAGTCTATTAGAAATACCAAAAAAAAACTGACATCATAAGACTAATGAGCTTTGATTTTACACAATAAAAGCCGCATTTAAAATAAGAACGAGAGTTCACCTTGGCTGTGCGTGTAACACTCAGCGCTGTTAATCTACCTAATTATCTTTAATTAGCATACAATATTATCTTGTCAAAAATAGTCTAACCGTGTAAATATTCCTTACACAATAACTGCCCTATCACCAAACCTTGTACCGTTAATTCACTCTTTCACTTCTTCATACATTATTATAAATTATTGTTTACAACGTACATCAACATTGAACCCTGTCACCACCAGTGTTTCTACCAGGCATCTCTACGGGGCTCTGTTTACCCCCCCCCCCCCCCCAACTCCCCCAAGAGAGCCTACCGAAATGTAATTTATTTAGAAAATATATTCTTTTAACAGTGTGTGTGTCCCCCCCCCCCCCCAAAAAAAATTGCAAGTACCCCTCCCCCCCCCCCCCCCCGGAAGAAAATTTCTGGAAGAAACACTGGTCACCACATCTTACATTATTTTTTAACCCTGTCATCGCCCCCTCCTGGGTCTCCGTGTAGTACTCCCAGTCAGTCCCAGACTTGAAGTTGACCGTCGAGTAGCCTGGCGTGCTAATCAGCGGGTTTCCCCAGTCGCTATCCCCGGCCTCCAGGAGCAGCACGGTGACGTCATTGCCGTCTGACAGCCGTTTAGCCAGCACACATCCGGCCGACCCTCCACCAACTGTTAAAACGAGTCCAAAGTTGTGTTTGTTAAGTGACTTAACAGAACCTGTTTACAGTGGGTAGGTAATTGATCGTGCACTATTTTGATAACGTAGAATGAAGGGTTGGGGAGGTTTAACATTTTATTTTACTGCATGGCAGATGAGTTGAAGAGAGGACGCCACACAGTAATGTTTTTTCAATCCACCGTGTATTTTGTAAATTCATTCTAATCTTGCATTTAAAATTGCGTTAAAAATTTCTAAACGCATGTTACATCTAATAACTAACTATTGTTTAAACTGTTCATTGTAAAAAAAAAAATTTAAAAAAAGAGTACGGGATAAAGGTGTTGTTGCGGCTTTAAAACTGGATTAGGTCAAGCCATCTTCAAACTTGGCCAAAGTCTAAGGTACCGCCCAACTTAGCCCAGCCCTAAGGTACCGCCCAACTTAGCCCAGCCCTAAGGTACCGCCCAACTTAGCCCAGCCATAAGGTACCGTCAAACTAAACCGAAGCCTTGCTTTTGTCTTATATTGAGAAATATTGTGGATTTCTAAGAAGAAACATATTATGCTCTTTTGCCTTGACCTGGTTTTATACATCATTGAGCATTATTTGCATTAATTAATGCAAAATCTTTTAGTAATTAATGAATAAATTTCGGTTAGTAACCTGACCTTAACATTAACTGGTTACAGTGATACAGACGGTTGTTTATATTAATTAGGGTTGTGTTTTTATCATGCTTTATGTGACCTTTACAAGTCATAAAATTGTCTTTTACTAAGAAGAAAATTTTAAAAGAATACTTAGGTTTGGTTAAACAGTTAAACAGTCAGACAGAATCTAGACTAGACTATACATTTACTGACTTAGTAATAGATCTGCATCTCATTCATAGGCCTACTTCATACGGGATTTCAATCAAACTCATATAAAATAATGTAGATCTAAAATCGAGTTTTTCAAAGAAAATGTAATATGCGTGCAGAAAAAAAATATATTTATCATTTTAAAATGGATATTAATTTAATACGTTATACTTTCAAAAGAATAAATGTGAGTTAAATAGATCTAGATCTGTATCGATCTAGAATCTAGATTTTAGATTTGTATCATGTAAAAAGAAGATGTCCTTTCACTGTCATAACATTCACTGAGTAGTGATTCACACCTGTCTCTAAAACTGTAAAATATCACTACAAGCATCCACAGTCTGTACTCACCTATAATGTAATCATAAGTAGAATTCAACCTGTCAATCACAGATGATCCCTGTGGTGATTTGGTCCTGGTGTTGATGAAGATTGTCGTAGAGACGGCCAACAGGAGCACTAGACAGGCACACAGCGCGGCAGACATGCTGAACAGATCAAACACTACTGGCCCACTGCATACGTGCAAGTAGGTCATAGGAATCTTGATTATTCTGGTCCTTGGATCGGAGTGTGCTGGGGGGAGTGTTTTAAAATTTGGGAGATCTCACTGAGAAGGGTGAGTGAATGGGACATCATGCTGCCCTGGAATTATTTTATTCAATCCGTTTTTACTTTCTCGTATACAAAGTATATATGAATTGTGATAATCGAATAAAAAATCGAAATCGAGATTGTCACAAATCGCGACATTTTACACCTCCCTGAGACGGAAAAATATAGTTTTGCAACTGTGTCCGTATGTCTGTGTGTGTGTGGATGTGATCACGATAACTACCGTTACAGCTAGGTTGATGAAATTTCATATATAAGTATTATATCAAATGTGTAGTTTTGTTTCGACTTTTGAGCAATTTCCGTTAACCGGAAGTAGAGCTTATTCTACGTTCGGCTTTTCAAAATTCTATAACTTGAGTACTGTTTGAGACAGACGAAATTTCGTGAATACGTAAAAAATCTAGTTTTCACCCTTCTTTCAAATTTTGAGAAATTTTTGTTTTCAGAAAGTAGGACTTTACGCTTTTTCAGATTTAAAAGTGTAAATATTTAAAAACTTATTAAAAATCATGTCTATATGCCGAGTATATTCGAGACAGTTAAGGGGTGATCACTCCCGCTTTATCATAATAGAACTGAATAATTAGTTAATAATTTTGAAGTATTAAAACGCGAAGACTATTTTTATTCACATTTTCTGTCAATGGATTTCCCCAGCTAAAGGCGACAAATGAAAGCTTGTAATGAAATGTTTTGTGATGTATTGTGATTTATTGTGGTGTATTGTGATGTCGTTTGATGTATGGTAATGTATTGTCATAAAATAGGATACATTGTGACGTTCTGTTATGTATTGTGATATATTGTTATGTTTTTTATGTATTGTTGTGTAATATGATGTAATGTGGTGTAATGTGATGTAGTGTCTTGCGATATCTTGTGATGTCTTGCTATCATTCGTATATGTTCTTTACATACACTTAGGCAGATTGGATCATTGAAAAGAAAACGAAATGCAATGTTGTATTTTTAATATAATATTCTTTATAAGATTTTTATTTTTTTTCATATTTATATTTACAGTTATGTTTACGCATTTGTGCAGCTAGAAAAATATTTCTGCTATTTCAAAAATAAATTAAAAGCAGGCAAAGAAATTTGATGCAAAACAAAATTAACAACAATTTTTAAAAACTTGAAGCATGTAATATACATACACTAAAGAGTAGATGGAGGGGTGTTATATGTGGAGAAGAAGGTCGAATAATAACAAACATTGAGATTATTTTTTTACTAAATACTTATGACACACTCGCATAAAATTATTGGGTTATGGAATGGCTTTAGACGCTCAAAGAATAGAGCACACACACACACATCTTAACGTTTGGGCTAACTTTATCTACAATCAACTTAGCTGCCTACAATTTTAAAAATACGACAATATAGTTATTGATTCTGTGGAGGTAAAGTGGCTCTGTTGAGGATTAGATCCGCCGCCTTCTCAGCAATCATGATTGTCGCAGCGTTCGTGTTGGCTGATACCACCCACGGCATAACAGATGCGTCCACCACACGAAGACCGGACACGCCGTAGACTCTGTGGAACAGTAAAGTAAACAATGAACGTCATCTGCTTAGAAATTTGCTGGCCTGTTTAGAGATGCATTAGATTCCCATGCGTATCAATTTAAGATACCAACATCGTCTAAAAAAGATTGTAGCTTTAGATACTTTTATAGTCACTTTTGTTTAAATTGCAAGAATTAAGTAGGATACACATCTATTTAGATATTTAATGTATCCTTAACTATATCCCCCTTAATAACATCAACTGTGTGGAAAGAGGTCTGATACATGAACAACATCTGGCTCTTCTCAACTTACTATCCAGGCCTTGATTTCTAAGACGCAATTATCTAATCGTCTTTCAGACAATGGAGCCATTTAGCTGCGAATTCCCATTGACTACAATAATGAATGTCGGGTGTTTAAAAGTTTAACTTGACAATAACCATACTAGCATTTTTAATATTTCAACTAGCTTTTCGTACATAAATTTTTTAAAAGTTATAAACCTTAATTGCCCGTCTACAACAGCTGTGGGGTCCCCTTTAGGTCCCATCTTGCAGGTCCCCGCCGGGTGATACAACGTACAGGACCTCTGCTTGACCACACACTCCCAGTACTCGTGGGATTTGAACCTGTAATGTCCACACGCGGCGGCTGGTCTGTCCTCGGTCAGCTCAGCCCCCACAGCTTTCATGGGCTCCGTGTTGACCAGCTTCTCACACTCCTGAATACCTGACAACGTACACATTGACTCTATAAGCGACGGTTTAAAGGAATAATGGTCAAAAGAAAAATTGTTTGATATATCTAGACTTTCTCCGTGTTGACCAGCTTCTCGCACTCCTGAATACCTGACAACACAATGCGTAATGAGAGAAGCTCATCAGAATGCCTCAACACTTCGGTTTGTTTTTTTAGGTGTTCTGGCTCTAGTTCTTTACTTAAAATCATGCTAATACTGTAAACAGCTGTATAAAAGAGCAGCACGTTTTACTTGAAATGTCCCTTCATATCTAATTGTGACTATTATTGCTGATGACTAATTTATAGCATTATAGTTGATCGTAGTAGGTGAATAACATCGATTTAAATCTCAACACCGGCTTGGAAATCAGTCAAATTGTCTTCATTAATGTTTGCTTAATTGCTAACATTAGGATCGTATTGTAATTTTGGAAACATTTTTTTTTAAATCTATTCCTTACGAATTAAAGAAAACAATTTAAATAATAACTAATAAGAAAGTGGATAATATATTTAAAAATCTTTTTATATTTTTGGTTATAGATGAAAACAAAAAGAGGAAAAACTTACCTCTTGAAGTAGGGTGATTTTTTTAATTGTTAAGTTCACACAAAACTTGATCCCCTCTACATTATTCACAGAGGGGTTTTAAAAATAATAGTTATATAGCGACTGATAATACAGATGTGTAAACCTTTAGGTCAGGCAAGCAGATTTAGTCTTTACAAATATTTGCTGCATTAGTACCTCGTATTAATAGCTCAACATCCTCTTGTTTTGTTAAATATTCAGGGGCTATAACCGGGTAATCAAATGGATCACTTGAACGTAGAGTTATCTTCCCTTTACTCTCTGGACGTATCAGTGTAGGGGCGCACATTAAACCATACTTGGCCGTGTCTCTGCCAGTCAGATCAGCTTTCACCTGAGATAGTAAACACACGAGTTGAGTAGAATACCTGGCTGTCTGTGGTCGTCATGATTAAACTAAAGTACAATATCTGACTATGTGTAGTCGTCATGGGAAACAAAAATACAATATCTGACTATGTGTAGTCGTCATGGTAAACAAAAGTACTATATCTGACTATGTGTAGTCGTCATGGGAAACAAAAATACAATATCTGACTATGTGTAGTCGTCATGGGAAACAAAAATACAATATCTGACTATGTGTAGTCGTCATGGGAAACAAAAATACAATATCTGACTATGTGTAGTCGTCATGGTAAACAAAAGTACTATATCTAGCTATGTGCGGTAATCAAAGTAAACACATCATTGTGAGTAGAGACTGACCTGACTATTGTAATCGAACGTATCATCGGAGCTGGGAGTTAAGACGTTGAGGATGTGGATCTGGAGGTCTGGCCAGTTGAGTCGTCTGGTCTCTGTGGTTGTGCTTTTAAAGGCCATGGTCTCACACAGGTAAGGTGACGCCAAGGGACCTGGAACAGGACAGACATTAGGGTGTACTGGGTGATGCAAATACTGGCGTGTATAGACACAATAAATGGTGAAATTGCATGTTAGTTCGGAAAATCATTATACTTCTATAAGACAGCGTGGTTGAGCAATAGGACATACGGTTGATAAAACGAAAATCTCGAGCTCGATTTCTGAACTTGTATTGATATGAAGTCTGTGAATCCGCCATCCAAACTCTGATGGATTACTAATGTGAGTTGTGGAAAATAAAGGCGACATTTACAAAAATCTGTGTGGGTCTCTAAACCGGCCTAAAGTGTGTGTGTATAGACAAAGATCTGTTGAAGCCCGTGGTTTGTGTAAATGTAGAAATATCTGTCGAGGCCCGTGGTTTGTGTAAATGTAGAAATATCTGTTGAGGCCCATGGTTTGTGTAAATGTAGAAATATCTGTCGAGGCCCGTGGTTTGTGTAAATGTAGAAATATCTGTTGAGGCCCGTGGTTTGTGTAAATGTAGAAATATCTGTCGAGGCCCGTGGTTTGTGTAAATGTAGAAATATCTGTTGAGGCCCGTGGTTTGTGTAAATGTAGAAATATCTGTTGAGGCCCGTGGTTTGTGTAAATGTAGAAATATCTGTCGAGGCCCGTGGTTTGTGTAAATGTAGAAATATCTGTCGAGGCCCGTGGTTTGTGTAAATGTAGAAATATCTGTTGAGGCCCGTGGTTTGTGTAAATGTAGAAATATCTGTCGAGGCCCGTGGTTTGTGTAAATGTAGAAATATCTGTTGAGGCCCGTGGTTTGTGTAAATGTAGAAATATCTGTTGAGGCCCGTGGTTTGTGTAAATGTAGAAATATCTGTCGAGGCCCGTGGTTTGTGTAAATGTAGAAATATCTGTCGAGGCCCGTGGTTTGTGTAAATGTAGAAATATCTGTTGAGGCCCGTGGTTTGTGTAAATGTAGAAATATCTGTCGAGGCCCGTGGTTTGTGTAAATGTAGAAATATCTGTTGAGGCCCGTGGTTTGTGTAAATGTAGAAATATCTGTTGAGGCCCGTGGTTTGTGTAAATGTAGAAATATCTGTCGAGGCCCGTGGTTTGTGTAAATGTAGAAATATCTGTCGAAGCCCGTGGTTTGTGTAAATGTAGAAATATCTGTCAAGGGACCTGTGACACTACAACAAAGCCTGGCACTACAAACACACAGTTACCTGCACCAAACAGCTTGTACTTTAGATAGGACCACCAGCTTTCCAGCTCCTCCATGGTGGCAGTCAGTGGCTCCCTGACCTTGACCCCCATGTCAAAGAACAAATGGTCCTGTAGGTTCTCTCCTACTGGGAGGTCAGCGTGAACTGGGATCTAGGGAATGTATGTGTGTGTGTATATATATATATATATATATATCTAATATATAAAGTTCAATTCTGTATGTATGTATGTTTGTAAAATGTTTGTCGTGGATTACAAAGGAATAAAAGAAAAAACGAAAAAAACGATACTTCCATGGATTCAAGTGTTAGATTATTAAAGTGCTCATGGTCTAAATTTATGAGTTAAAAATTAATATTGTAAGTCTATAAAAACAATTTTCATTTTATATACTTAGAATAATAATTTTCAATTATGAATATTACATTAAAAAATTTTAAAAAGTGTATCAACGTTTATAAAATTTCTAAAATTGTGTCTGAAATGTATTTGCATTTTGTCCTTTAGCTCTCATTACGTCCCTTGATTTGGATAACACAGTTACTTCCCTTTTATTTTAAAAACCCATTAAATCGGGGGGAGAAAGAATTTACTTTTTATTACTTAGTTTTGGTGTTAGGAAAAAAATAATTACGGGCCTTCCCGTGTTCGCTATGGTTCCTACGTTCGCGTAAGTGAGTTCAACAGACTATGGAAAAGTTGGGTACTATTGTCGTTTACTAAGTTGAATCAGGCAGTTACGCCGCACGTCGTCATGGTGCGATTTGGCGCCCCGGGCTAGACTGTGGACAATTTGAGTTTATCTTTGCGTTTGTGTTTTCTTTGTGTTTGAGTTTGGGTTTGTTTTTGTATTTGTGTTTGCGTTTGAATTTGGGTTTGGGTTTGGGTTTGTTTTCGTTTACTTTTTTTTCTTTGCGTTTGTGTTTTCGTTTCCTTTTTTTTGCGTTTGTGTTTTCTTTGTGTTTGTGGTTGTGTTTGTGTTTGCGTTTGCTTTTGTGTTTTCGTTTGTGTTTGTATTTGTATTTGTATTTGTGTTTGTGTTTGTGTTTGTGTTTGTGTTATGTTTGGGTTATTTTTTTGTGTGTTTTGGTTTTGTTTGATTGTTGTTGGGTTTGTGTTTGCGTTTGAATTTGTTTTCGTTTGCTTTTTTGTTTGCGTTGGTGTTTGTGTTTTCTTTGTGTTTGTGGTTGGGTTTGTCTTTGCGTTTGTTTTTGTGTTTTCGTTTGTGTTTGTTTTGTGTTTGTGTTATTTTTGCGTTTTTTGTGTGTTTTGGATGGTTGTGGTTAGGGTGGGCAAATGCTGATTACTAAACACACAAGTTATGGTCCTTTACAGATACGTTTTTCAGAGATGCCAGTGCAGGGCATATATATATATACATATATTTAAGGAAAAGATTCTGAATCAGACCAGACCTTCAAACTTTCCAGATGTTTCCTAGGGCCGACCCCAGACAACATGAGAATCTGTGGAGAGCCGACTGTCCCAGCAGACAAGATGACCTCACGTCTGGCCTGGACGGTGAACTTTCTGCCGTCCTTGATGACCTCCACACCTGTAGCTCTCTTGTTCTCTATCAGCACCTGTGGCCAGGTAGATAACAGATTTGATCGCGTGGTTTGTATGCGACCCATACGGTCATCATGTATTTGTTCAAAATTTTTAACATACAGTTCATGATAATCTCATAAAAAATACAATTGAATAGTTTAAAAAATGCGACCTTCGTGTGTAATGTAACTGTGTATGATGTGGATATACAGATGTTACATTTACACACAGATAACTGCAAAGAGATAGACGTAAGCGTGAGTGTACGAACTTTGGTCACGTGGGATTTCAAAGCCAGGTGGAAGTTGGATCTGTCCAGGGCAGGGTGGACGTAGGCTTTGCTGGTTGACCATCTTTCGTTGTTGTTTAAGTTGAACTGTGTGTAGAAGAAACCTGGACAAAAACATGACAAACAATCGTACATTAGAGGAGGGGGTCAAGGGGTGCACATGTGTTTAATCAATAAACAGATGTTGGATTCACTTCATGTTGTATGTTAGATGAAATATATTGATAGACATTGTTCCGTGTATACTTGCTTTGTCAGGCTAAAAAAAAAGTAAGCAGCGAAACAATTTTAAACAATATAGAGAATCTAACTTAGCTAGACAAATCTACGAAGTGAAAATACAGCCACCACTACAGAGCTAGTCATCAGGACCGGCTACTCTTACCTTCTCTCGTCTCACCGTTGTAATCCTGTCCTAACGGGTAGCCTATCGCTGCTGCTGCTTTAATCAATGTCTCCACAATGGGCTGAGGTGATTGGATAGTATTTATAGTAATTGGACCATTGCGTCCTCGAAATTCTGGAATAGCAGAAGAAAATCTGGAAAGTTTTTGAAAGATTATCTGATCTATTACACTAACCCTACGCTAAAGTTACACACAAGTATCAACTTGTATCGTTACCTGAATCCCTTAGTTCAGGTACTTTAATGTCCTCAGATTTCTTGAAGTAAGGCAAGACGTGTCTGTAGTCCCAGTCATCAGTGCCCAGGTACTGAGCCCACCTGTCAAAGTCGGGTTTGAACCCACGCACCCAGATCATGGCATTGATGCTACCAGTGCCACCCAGCACCTTACCCCTCGGCCAAAACGAGCGCTGGAAAAGTATTAAAACTGAATCTAGGATCAAATAGTTTAAAATAGAACTCTAGCATTGATTGTTTTTCAGTGGACTAAAAGATTCAGTATGTTATCTATTTGGTAGGGATCTTTTCAAACTTACAGTGTATCCAATGTTTTTTGCTATGTTTGAGTGATACTTCACACTGAACCCTATCACTAACACGTCACTGATTATAGTTTAATCCTATCACCACAACGCCTCACAATGAACCCTTTCACCACAAAACCTCACACTGAACCCTGTCACCACCACACCTCACTTTGAACCCTATCATCACAACACCTCACATTATCATTGAACCTTGTCACCACCAAACCTCACACTGAACCCTGTCACAACCAAACCTCACATTGATCCCTGTCACCACCAAACCTCACATTGAACCCTGTCACCACCAAACCTCACATTGAACCCTGTCACAACCAAACCTCACATTGAACCCTGTCACCACCAAACCTCACATTGAACCCTGTCACCACCAAACCTCACATTGAACCCTGTCACCACCAAACCTCACATTGAACCCTGTCACCACCAAACATCACATTGAACCCTGTCACAACCAATCCTCACATTGAACCCTGTCACCACAAAACCTCACATTGAACCCTGTCACCACCAAACATCACATTGAACCCTGTCACAACCAATCCTCACATTGAACCCTGTCACCACAAAACCTCACATTGAACCCTGTCACACCCAAACCTCACACTGAACCCTATCACCATCAAACCTCACATTTTCATTGAACCCTGACAGCCTCCCATTCTGCGGCTCCGTGTAGTACTCCCAGTCAATGCCAGACCTCAGAACCCCAGGAGCGAACCCCGGCGTGCTGATGTAGGGGTTCGCCCAGTCCTGCTCCCCGGCTTCCAGCAGCAGTACCGTGACGTCCCTGCTCTCAGATAGACGTCCGGCTAACACACAGCCGGCAGTCCCTCCACCAACTGGAATACGAGGCAGTTAATTAATTCACCACTTCATACAAAAACATTAATAATACATAAACTTTTTGTTAATTAAGTAAACAAAGTTCCAAAAGCTTAATAATTATCATTAAAAAAGTTTTTAAAAACCCACGTTTTCTGATTGAACTAAAAAGTAGAAAATAAATGCTATACATCACAATAATGCAAGCGATCACTCTACTATAATCGATGAAAAACGTGAAAAAATCGTTGACATGGAATAATCAAATTCGACCCTTTCTAGGATAGCTCAATAACATAATTTAAAAACTAGTGTCTAGACCACATAAGCCGATTTAAAACTGACTAAAGCGTATAAATAAAAACAAGCCATAACATGGTCACGATCAGAACAGCTAGACTCAGCCTATACAGTGTATACGCGTGCATCCATCATGTGTACTCACCTATAATGTAATCATAAGTAGAATTGAACCTGTCAATCACAGATGATCCTTGTGGTGATTTGGTCCTGGTGTTGATGAAGATAGTTGTAGAGACAGCTATGAGAAGCACGAGAAAGGCACACAGTGCGGTAGACATGCTGGAGACCAGGGAACCAGATTTATGAGTATAATGGGGTCAGGTGGATTATCTAGTCCAAGTAACGGTTGTGTGTGTGGGCTTGTGTGTGGTTTGTGGAGGCTAGTGTGCTGTGTGGTGTAGGGAGCTAGTGTGTTGTAAGGTGTGTTGTGTTGTGTGTTCCGGTGGGGAGAGTGTGTGGGGTTAGTGTGTAATAAGATGTGCTGATGGAGATAGAGTGTTGTGTTGTGTGTACTGGTGGGGAGTGTGTGTGGGGTTAATGTGTTATGTGGAATGTGTTGATGGAGAAAATGTGTTGTGTTGCGTGTGCCGGTGTGGAAAGTGTATGTATAAATATGCTTCTTCAATGTGTATTGTGTGAAACCTACATTTTGCTGCAGTGAGTTTGTGTTAATGCGTTTTTAGGCACTTATGTTTGTTATGTAAAATGTATTTCGTTAGTGTTTTCGTGCGCTGTGTTTGAGACTAAGTGTTTGAAATGTTAGTTGTCAATTGGAATAAAGCTTAAAATCGAATATATCAAACTTTGTTGTTTCTTAAATTATTTTTAATCTATTTTCAAATTTGGCAGCTTTTTTAGAATAGTTATAGAAACAACGACTAAAATGTATATTTTTAAAGTAAATTAATACTACGATTTCGAAAGAAAAATCTGAATATATCGTACAATTTTGGATCTAATATTTTACAAGGGCGATAATAGTATTAGAATATTATTTACATTTATACTGAGTAGCTTACCTTTAATAGAAGAACCGTCCAACAATCAAGCGCCGGTAACCAGGCGTGTAGACAGTAGAGACCTCCACAAGTTGAAACAATGTTCCACTTGGACCTACGGTGGTGGGGGCCACGCCCACCTAGCACATGTGTAAACAAACGGCCTGACGTGTCAGGTACATGTAGCTACCTACCTACGCCAGGACCCCAGTACCTACACGTCACTATACTGGCCCAAGTTTTAGGTAGCTCTGTTCTATTTTCTGTTGGGGATTTAGCAATGGTTGAATTTCGTTATGCTAGTTAGCATAATTTTAATCCGGAACTTATTGAGTCAAATACTTGTTTAAATGTATGTTAATTGATTGATAAGTTACATCCCAACAACTATTATGGTACAGTTTCTACTATTTACAGAGGGACTTTGGGTTGAAAAAGACTCGTTTACGAAAGTTTCGTGCTTCGAACGATTTAAAAACCTCAAACAATGGCTAATGTTACGAACGTTTCGTGCAACGAACGATTCAGAAACCATGCATGAGAAATAACGCCTATTACAAATACTTAGCGTTACGAACGATTTAATAACCACAAACAATGACATGGGTTGAGAACTGATCTAGTCTTCGAACCAAACTGCCTTTCAATTTAGCATAATGCTCACTACATCACCGTTTGTGTTATTGAACATCTTGATAAAGATAAATATTGAGTAATTCAGTTTATGTTAGGGTTAAGATTAAGTGGGTAATCTCGGATAGTGCTGACCTCTATCTGGAACCCACGGGTATCTTTTATTTATATTTCCACGTTTTACGAAGGGGTCAGCATGTCTGCAACAGCTATGACTAGAGACTAGGATCTTCAGTAATGATTGGTGCTCTGTACTCCTTGTGTAGCATACGACCTCAGTCATTACCTTCCACCTAGTCTGGTCTACGGTTGTGTATCTTGTCGTCTCCACAGACATCCCTGCAGTTCTTCAAGAAGACTCCGCCTCCATGCTTGTATTGGGCGATCCCATTTTTTTCGTCTCCTCTGAGGGTTCACCTCAAGTGCCTGACGTTAGCCAAGTGAGACTGTTAAAAACACGTGATCCAACGGATTAACGAACAGTTACCTGAGACTGATGCTACATAATCCAGCTGATTAACCAACCGTTACCTGAGGCGGATAACACGTGATCCAACCGATTAACACGTGACCCAAGTGATAAACACGTGACCCCGTGCATTAACCAACCGTTACCTGAGATAGATAGCACGTGATCGCACGGATAAACCAACCATTACCTGAAGTAGATAACACGTATTTCAACGAGCTAAACCAACCATGACCTGAGTCTTACAATAATTGTTTCCAAATGATCAACCAACCATCGCCTCAGACAGATAACACGTGACCCAACAGACCAACCAACCATTACTTCACTCAGCAGACGGCATGTCGAATGTTGAAGGACATTTATCGCGGAAGTGACTAAAACAGCTCTGAAGACATGAGGATACAAAATTGTTTCAACTCAACTTTTTCATTTGATCGTACGACACGCTCTTATCCCTTCTGGGTTATTTTGCATGCGATTCTATTAATAGCGTTCGTGTTATAGATTATATTATATATATATATATATATATATATATATATATATATATATATATATATATATAGGCCTATATATATATATATATATATATATATATATATATATATATATATATATATATATATATATATATATATATATATATATAGGCCTATATATATATGTATATACATGTGTATATATATGTATATATATACATATGTATATATATATATATATATATATATATATATATATATATATATATATATATATATATATATATATATATATATATATATATATATATATATATATATATATATATATATATATAAATTGTGTCATTGAAAACTGCAGATATTTAGATTAGGTTTTGAAAAGAAGGTCTGCGTCTATTTGATCTTAAAAAATACTCTCGTCATTTGCTGACCTTAGATAAGAAAAATATCTGTAGTGAGGGAATGGAGGGAGAAGTGTAGTAACAAATATCTAGTTAGTTCATTCAACAAAGGGAGAGTATCTACACACACCAGCACCCTCTTTTTTTAAGATTTATTGCTTGTATCTTTTATAAGGTCAAGGGCATGATTATGGTTTGCCAGGATTTTCTGCATTAGGATTATTTTATACCCTTTTAAAATATTGTAAGATATAAGGCCAGGATGATAATGTTTTTTCTTCTTCCTTGTTCTTTATATGAGTGTTGGAAGGGATTCCCTCCAACACAAATAAGTATTCGTGTCTACAGCTTTTGCGCCATATAGCCATTAACTCCGATTTCAGCCTGCTTTTCTTTTTGGATTTGCTTCCATAGCCTTTGTCCAACCAAGAACAATCTACAGGGCAGCGGTTGTTTGATTTTGGAGAGTTGCTGTCCCCAGCTATGGAGCCTCATCTGCCCGGGGGCTTTACACTCGGAACTTTTTGGTTAAAACATTTTCTCCCGGCAAATGGGAATAGCAACTCTTCTAGAAAACGCTTTAACTTTTTTCGAAATTAAAAAGTTGTTAATGAACATAATACTACAATATCGATGTTGACTATAACTATTTTCTAACTATAGTTTTGTAGTTACTTCAGTCTGATTATTTTTTTTATAGCTTCTCATTTTTAAAATCCTGGTTTAATGTTAAAAATTAATCTATTTTGTATTGGTATCATTGGTATCATTTTGAATGAGTTCAAAGTTGATACTTTTAAAAGTTTATTTCCGATTATTAAACAAGCGCTCAACTTTGTCGCTAGTTTGCTAAAAAGTTATAAAAAAAAATTATTCTTTTTAATGTTTTTTTAAATGTTTTTTTTTAATTGTTTTTTTATTTTATTTTATTTTTTGTTGTTTTTTTTAATTGTTTTATTTTTTTATTTTATTTTTTATTGTTTTCGCTGATGTACGTGACATCGACAGTACTCAACTTAATCACCCCCGTCACGTCATCCTTCTCTGAACTCACGCATCGAGGTGCGCCACAAAAGGACAACTAACAACGGACGTCTTATTTTTACATGGAACTGTCATAACGGACAGTTTAAGTGCCACAATCAAGCGCCATTGTTTTAAAAGTGGAATTTCTACTTACGACTCCACATCAACTTCAAGTGTGGGTAGTTGAGGGGGAAGTGAAGACATCCTATTGACTCACCAAGCTAGTTAGTATGGCATTTTTTTCCCTACAAAATGATGACATTTCCTGAATGTTCCACTCGACAACAGCGCCCCCACTTACGATTTTTTTCCACTCAGGGTCACTGTAAAGCGTTTCCCACGGTTTTTTTTTTTAAATTTTAAAACGGGCTTAAAATTATATTTACAAAACAAAGTTCTATTTGTAATCTATTTATATGTTGTTTTAAAATTTTAAATAATGGTCAAGTTCGTGAGTACTCGAAGAAAAAGTGACGGGTAAAACTAAGGAAAGATAAGGAAAGTTCTTCTTTATTTTAATTAACTAATTTTTAGTTTTATAATGGCAAAAATAACGTACACATGCACTGGCGTAGAGGTGGGGGCGGGGTGTTGGTAATTAGGACACCCCAAAATGAATCTTGCCGTACGATAATTTACATCTATTACCAACGTGACGCTTTTATTTATACATACATACACATATATATGAATTACTAAAATAAATTCATTCTCAAAAAATTAGGTGCTTTCGAATTTTAATTGCATACTGTTTAATGAAGATTACCATTAAATATAACCCAAACAGTGTGATTGTGATTAAATGACAGAAAATGTGTCTAAAAGTGCTGACCGCGCCTCTGTCAGATCAATGGTAATAAAAAGAACTTAACAATTCACAAAGCTGTGGCGCTCATTAAAATGTGTGGTGTAATCAAGTTTGATTGTAATCAACCTTTGACTTACACACACACTTTCACACACACACACACACACACACACTAACAAACACATACACACGCACTTTCACTCACAAATATACACACGAACAAACACATATACACACACTTTCACACACACACACACACACAAACGAACAAATTTTCACTCACACATACACACACGAACAAACACACACACACAGACAGGCGACCCACATAGACTAAGGATCTATTCTTAGCACGGGGAACTCCCGCTGTAACCAAGCCCTCAGGCCGCGGTGACGAGGCTGAGTGTACGAGCCGGTGTTCACGTAGACGCTCTCAGAATGAAGTCGGGCTACGTCTGCTCGTGCTAAACTTGGTCTCTTATCTGGAAACATGCACGACATGCCATCCCCAGGGGTGGGGGTGGCGAGGTGAGGAGGGTGGGGAGATAAAGCCAGTGCCAGACAACGACGAATGCGGGCAGTTTTGGAATCACGATGTTTACAAAACTTTGATTTGCTTTAGCTAAGAACGACTAGAACACTTGAATCAGCTTCTGCATCAGTACCTAGCCTTAATTGAACCCTAATCGTATCACTACTATCACTTAACACAGGCCTGGTCAGAATAATTAAGTGGACGTAAGACAGCTGTCATGTTGGGGATCCTAGGGGGTCTTTGATCTCTCCTCACCCCACGTTGTCTGCACCAATGAATATATATATATATAATTTATTATATATATATATACATATATATATATATACATATATATATATATATATATATATATATATATATATATATATATATATATATATATATATATATATATATATATATATATATAATAAATTATATAATAAATTTATATATATATATATATATATATATATATATATATATATACGTCATTGTGTAAATATATGTGTATATATATATATATATATATATATATATATATAAATTCATTGTGTAAATATATGTGTATATATATATATATATATATATATATATATATATATATATATATATATATATATATATATATATATGTATATATATATATATATATATATATATATATATGTCTCTCTCTCTATGTGTATATATATATATAGGCCTATATATATGTGTATATATATATATACATACATATATATATATATATATATATATATATATATATATATATATATATATATATATATATATATATATATATATATATATATATATAGCATATCACAATAAACATTTTAAAAATTGAGTTAAATAATCTGTTAGTAACTTTTGGATTACATTCTATCGACCATAAAATGAAAATGAAGTTTCAGACACACAAAACCTCAGACTACATAGAAAAAGATGCATTCTGTCGGTGAATGTAATACGATGTAACAGCTCACCAGGATTAAGCTCCTGATATCAGAGCGTCGACGTCTGCTGATGGTGAGCGAGACTGCACGTAGGCAGCGGAAATTTTCCATTGGATAAGCGGATGTCAATGCCTTTTTAAATTTTCTTTCGTTGTTTTCTGGCTATTTTCGTTTCTTTTAACAAATAAAATAAAAAATATTTATAAAACTATATCCTGATATCTCTAAATTTTTACATTAATCTTCGTCCTTAGCCTGAATTCTGCTTGCACTGAAATCCGCAAAGCATGTTTCAGTTAAGTGCATGTGTATCTAGCTAAAATTCTAGAATACTTTCGTTAAGATTTTTTAACATTAGAGCTTTTAACAATTTGTTTTAATATCTAACCCAACCACACAAGAATGTAAGCTACCCCCCACCCTCCCTCACCCCTTGTTTAGTTTTACGGTTGGCTTGCCCCAGTTGTAAATACAACTAGGTTGCGGGTGGTACACAATATGCGACAACCTTATTTCCTTGACGTGTTGGCCCGGTGACGTCACCAGCAGCTGTGACCCCCCCCCCCACACCTGTTGAACACCTGTCTGTACGTGTGACCTGACATGGGTGCTGCCACCCCGTTACGTGGCCGTCCTGTTGCTGACGTCATGCTGACCTGAAACTTCAGTACGTTCCAAGTCTCATTCACGTTGTCTGGTAGTAGTTAGGTCGCGGTGTACTCCTAGAGAACGGTGTGGGGGAGGGGAGGGGGGCAGAGATAGGGGAGCCTGGGAAATACCACCCCGTCCCACCTTTAACCTTTGAGCCTGAAGAAATATGTTTAAAATATTGAAGTGGTGGTGGGGTCATGGCTATATAAATCATGCTGAGTCGTGGGACGCCCACCGCACCCAATTATTCAATCGATATTTAACTTTCCAGTAACAAGACAAAGTGGCTTAATTAATTATGACTTGAATTTTTTAACAGATTATTTCATAGACCAGTTTATCGCTTAAAGTTTGAGCTAATGAGCTGACTTCTAACGTTAAGCTATCAAGCTGGACTACAGGGCTGAATTATATAGCTGAAATGAGAAGCTATAAATTTGGGCTATATGTTCAGATTATATATATAACTTAATACAGGTGATCTATAGAGCCAAGGTTCATAGTTTAGCTATAGTGTTATGTTTTAGGTACACTGTAGAGGTGAGCTATAGATTTAATGTTAGAGCACTTTAACCGCCCTTTAATACTAAAGTAAAAGCTAGCCTAGAAATAAAGATATCATGACATTAAGCTAGCCTAGATATAAAGATATCATGACATTAGGCTAGCCTAGAAATAAAGGTATCATGACATAAGGCTAGCCTAGAAATAAAGATATCATGACATTAGGCTAGCCTAGAAATAAAGGTATCATGACATTAGGCTAGCCTAGAAATAAAGGTATCATGACGTAAGGCTAGCCTAGAAATAAAGATATCATGACATTAGGCTAGCCTAGAAATAAAGGTATCATGACGTAAGGCTAGCCTAGAAATAAAGATATGACATTAGGCTAGCCTAGAAATAAAGATATGACATTAGGCTAACCTAGAAATAAAGGTGAAGTTAGGTTAGCCTAGAAATAAAGGTGACGTTAGGTTAGCCTAGAAATAAAGGTGACTTGACCAGTTGGCCAAGAATTACATGCCACATATCATTGTACTGGTCAAGAAATAAGGTTGACTTGACAGCCATTACGATAGCCACTGGAAGCTATGTGTATCATGCTTCAGCACTATGCCCAACCGTATTTACTTTCCTTTCCGTGAGTTAGGTACCCATCAGAGCTGGATGGACTCAGGGACGTTCTAATATCTTGAACACGGATTCCAACTCGAGACTTTCAGGTTAATACTCTAGCGCTCTAACACTAGGCCACGCCGTTAGAGAAAACCATTTTTAGAAACGTATCAAATCAAATCCAAAACAAAGGGTTAAAAAATGTCTTTATTTACCAACCTTTACCATTTCTAACAAAAGACTTGGTTTTTTGTCCTTGTTTTTGGACCATTAAAAGGTATTATTAAATATACTTTTCTACATATTTTATTTCAATACTTTTCTCTACTTCACGTTTCTAATACTATTCACCTTGAGGGCTTCAGGTAAAGGAGAAATTGGTGCAAGGGCATCCTTTGTGAAATACTTGTGTATGTATCCTTTCACCCACAACATACCGCTCTTTTGTCAATCTTTTTTCTTTCTTTAATAGCAAAAGTTGAGTTTCTTTTTTTTTATATTAATGTGTATGTGAATACGTTTCTTTTTTTAAAAATGGGAATAATTCTTTAAAAATTGGAATATCCTTAAAAAAAATAGGAATAATTCTTTAAAAATGGGAATAATTCTTAAAAAATTGGAATAATTCTTTAAAAAATGGGAATAATTCTTTATAAATGGGAATAATTCTTTAAAAATTGGAATAATTCTTCAACAAATGGGAATAATTCTTTATAAATGGGAATAATTCTTTGAAAATGGGAATAACTCTTTAAAAATGGGAATAATTCTTTAAAAATGGGAAAAACTCTTTAAAAATGGGAATAATTCTTTAAAAATTGGAATATTCTTAAAAAATGGGAAATAATTCTTAAAAAATAGGAATAATTTTATAAGATTTGAGTTTCATCAAGCAGGATGACGCGACATGAAACTGACAACCTTTGATCCACACCAGCGAATAGGAAAAAAAAATGTCCGTTTTACCTGTGTAAACCTCGGGTTTCATCAGTTGAGTTCAACCTTGCCTTGTACTTAACCTTCACTTCTTAAACCAAATTTGTACGTGGCTAAAAATAGCCGTAATGTAAGCCCAAATTATTCGCTCTAATTCCCCCGTTTCCGGTTGACCTCCGACTGCTCTAAGAATAGAACACCAGCGGCCATTTTTCTGCACTGATGGCTTATCAAATGGTTAGTGATTCTTTCCACGTCGGGTTAAAGTATGTGGGAAATTTGATCTGATCCAAGTCTAGAAACATGTTGAACTTTCACCCCCCCCCTTCCAGAGGGGAGGGTATAGTGCGACCTCTGACCTCATGGGTATAGAATATTAGTGTTCAAGTCTTGGATAGTTTAGAGCTTATGTGTGGACGGTCATGCTGTGCAAGTTAGCCCTAGCTTTGGGGGTCGTCTATAAATGACGTCACATTCGTAGGGGGAGGGAGGTCCGTAATTTGGTGACGGACGGTGTGTGATGAAGGGGAGTGAAGGGGAGGGGGTGTTCAGATGGTGTAACGTCATACTTTTGTATTATAAAAAAAACAATGTTAGAAAACCAATTTTAGCCGTTATTTCGCGTTTTAGAGAACTGTTTTAATAAATTATAATAGAAAATTGATTAAAATACTCCATGTTGACAGAGTTCAGACAAGATTTTGGAAAAATATCGTATTTTAAGAAAAATTCAACTGCTATTTTGAGGGGGGGGGGGGTGTAGGCTGAGGTGTGACGTCCTTTTAGGGGGGGGGGGGATTCTGGCTTTTTGTGACGATGTGTGACGGAGGGGAAAGGTAAAAAATTGTGAAAATTTTGTCATTTATGGATGACCCCTTAGTTGGAAATGTGCGTGTAATTTAAATATGGATGTTAGAAGCAGTGTCAAAACTTTTTTGGGGAAAAACATCATTCAAGAACTTGAAGTTTTGACAATAGTTCTACGTGAGAATGACAAAATAAAAGTGTATGCATTTGCTACTGTTTTGTATAGTATTTTTATGGAGCGTGTGTACCTAGACTATATAACGCGAAGAAAAGTTAGAATACTGAAGAAACCTGTACATTTGGTTTTCTAGTAGTTTTTTTTCAAAACTTACTTTTAGTTTATTTTTTTAATATGCAGCTATAACAGTTTTATCCTGCCCAGTGGTATTGATATAAATAAATTTAAGATGCTTTAAGGCGGAAATTAGAGGTGTGCTACATAGGAGTAACTCTGTTATTAGGAGCAGTTCTGTTGATAAAAAAATTTAATCAGTAGCCTACTGTAACATATACACTCGTGTATTCGTTAGATTTAGGATTAGAGTAAGTTCTGCTTAGAGCTACTTGTTTGGACTGGGATTAGATTAAGTACTAACGCCTGAGTTATGTTTTTTTCTAAGGCTAGCGTTACTGTTGAGCTTATGACTTGGATTATGACCTGAGATTTGCTTTCGGATTGGACTTAGTGTTTATATATTGAGGTTAAAACAGCGGGTTAGGTTAAGGTTTGAAGGATTGTAAAGGTCTGTACCAGCTTCACGAATACATTAGAACGTCTGTTGAACAGTTACCACAAACTACAGCACACCAAATGTGTTGTTGTTGTTTTTTTAGTTAGGCCAAGAGAAACCACGTGTGTTCAAGGAATTTAAGGTCAAGGTTCAAAGGTCACGTCACTGAAGGTCACATAAATTAATATAGTTTCTTGTATCGATCCCGCCCACGTGGGCGATTTTAATCAGCTGAGGTTATCGGCTGTGAAAGTCACTGCTATCAGGTGTGATATTTTTTACTGCCATTAACTGCTGAGTCACACTACTCCAACGTCGATGGTACTAACATCGTTGATGTCAAGTTTCTAACATCATTGATGTCAAGTTTCTAACATCATTGATGTCAAGTTTCTAACATCATTGATGTCAAGTTTCTAACATCATTGATGTCAAGTTTCTAACATCGATGTCAGGTTACTAAAATCATTGAAGACAAGTTTCTAACATCATTGATGTCAAGTTTCTAACATCATTAATGTCAAGTTTCTAACATCATTGATGGCAGGTTTCTAACATCATTGGTGTCAAGTTTCTAACATCATTGATGGCAGATTTCTAAAATCATTGATGTCAAGTTTCTAACATCATTGATGGCAGATTTCTAACATCATTGATGTCAAGTTTCTAACAATATTCATGTCAAGTTTCTAACATCATTGATGTCAAGTTTCTAACATCATTGATGTCAGGTTTCTAACATCATTGGTGTCAAGTTTCTAACATCATTGATGTCATGTTTCTAACATCATTGATGTCATGTTTCTAAAATCATTGATGTCAACATCATTGCTTTTTTGTGCACCCGTTTATACAATAAGCGGGGTGGTCGAGCAAAAGAGTACATGACTGTGAAACTGTAAGCATGCAGTTCAAACCTGCCTTATAGTAGCGTCAAATTGTGCATCAACATCTCTACCTGACCTGCTTCAAGAATACAACATTATAAATATAATGTTTGATACTTGGTCAACTTACATTTTCCAGTTAGGCATTTCATTTGTTTTTAGAAGGGGTGGGGGAGGGGGGTAGTAGAGTTGTAGGGTTTAACCCAAAAAATAAACACACTAATTTAATAGTATTTCACTGCTCCAATTCGCCAGTCATAATAAAAGTGTTAGGTGTATTTTCTCCCCATCCAATAGGACCCTGTACATTGGAGTAATAGATTACCATACCTGCTGGTACAATCTATGGGACCCTGTACATTCGAGTGATAGATTGCCTGGTACAATCTATGGGACCCTGTACATCCGAGTGATAAATTGCCATACCTGCTGGTACAATCTATGGGACCCTGTACATTAAGGTGATAAATTGCCATACCTGCTGGTACAATCTATGGGACCCTGTACATTAAGGTGATAAATTGCCATACCTGCTGGTACAATCTATGGGACCCTGTACATTAAGGTGATAAATTGCCATACCTGCTGGTACAATCTATGGGACCCTGTACATCCGAGTGATAGATTGCCTGGTACAATCTATGGGACCCTGTACATTCGAGTGATAGATTGCCTGGTACAATCTATGGGACCCTGTACATCCGAGTGATAAATTGCCATACCTGCTGGTACAATCTATGGGACCCTGTACATTAAGGTGATAAATTGCCATACCTGCTGGTACAATCTATGGGACCCTGTACATCCGAGTGATAGATTGCCTGGTACAATCTATGGGACCCTGTACATCCGAGTGATAAATTGCCATACCTGCTGGTACAATCTATGGGACCCTGTACATTAAGGTGATAAATTGCCATACCTGCTGGTACAATCTCTATGACCTTCCCAACAGTTACGGGCTGTTACCGAATCGCTTCTGACTCATCCCGGTATCTCGCAGCCAGGGGTTCAAGTCCTTCTTTAATCTTCGATCTCAATCTGATTGATAGAAAACCGATCCAGAGATAACGGCGTCAATAACAATATACCGGAGTTCCTAATCCGTTAATAACAAAACACCGATTCATTGTTCCTGTTAAGTGTATCGGAATTTTCACCAATAAAAATCAGGGTCTAACCTCTCTGAAAGTAACCCCCACCCCTACCCCCCTCCTACCCACCCCGACTCCCCCTATCAATAAATATTGCGTACAGTTTAAACTCCACCTCTCGGCCCACGGTACTACGTGCAGAAAACCAGTTACACTCGTGACGAGATACGAGTTGTGTCCCATTTCCTTGCACTTCTTCAACTCTTGTTACAGTATTATCTCCCCTGAGTAGGGGAGCGAACCGCAGATAACTGCGGGTCGGTAATCAATAGGCGTAGACATTATGTATTTTCAATTTTATCTTTACGAAAATGATAAAATTATAGCTTTCCATGTGAAAACATAACAACCAATAGTTAAAATACATTATTTTATTTTATTTTTGTTTCAAAAGTCTGGTGACCTACGATAAATAAAATAATTTATCAGTTATCAGCGGGAGGCTCCGCCCATGCAAACCACTGACATGACCTTCCGCATGCTCGTTCCGTCTCCCGCTGACGTCATCAACCGCCGTGAATCACTCCGCAAAGGGGTTTCCCGCTGACCTCGAATATTTCTCGAACTTGGCCTCGGCGCAGCCTGCCCTACACCGCCGCATTACGTGCCGTTACGAGGTTCCGAGTTGGTTAACTATAACGCTGGCGGAAACCTCCGAGCGGTCACGGAAACCCGCGAGGGACTTTTTACCTTACTGTGAACGTGAAAAACGGCACATAGCACGAATGGAGAAAAAAAAATTTTCACACAAAGTTGAACGAAAGTGCATTGTGTTCATTGTGGATCGTCAGAGCAGTAGACGTGGGTCGTCTGATAGGATCACTCGTGTCTGACGGAGTCTATGACCCCTGCGATCACCAGACCGTGTCCAGCGCGCGTGAGCCAGTGGTCATTGGATTCTAGTACGTGAGTACCTTGGTTTGAACTTTGACCCCGCGATAATTTAACTCGCTTTATGTTATGGGATAAATGGAATATGCTCCCAACTGATGTATTTTACTTAATTATAAATCGTTATTATTAAAATTAATGAGTATTAATTAGTAAATTGTTATTGATGGTGGTTTTTTGTTATGGTAATATATAACCTAATTACCTTGACCGTGTTGTATGTTTGTTAAGACTTTATCTGTTACCTAGAGTTGTAAAAAAAAAATTAAAATTTATACAGAAAAGCATTGTCTCTAAATCGCAAATGATTAATTAATCATTACTTGTTTTATTTTAAATGAGAAATATAGCTTTTTTATGTGAACTTTATAATCGTATGGGGTAGTGAGTTATGTGATATTATGGTAAAATAATATGTGATTTGATGTGTTGTGAACACTGGGTTGTGTGTGTGTGTGTGTGTTAATTTCCGCTATGGGTACCAAAACAAGTATAACATTCATTTCCGTGTTTCAAATACATAAGGGTTAGATAAAGTTGTTAATATTATGACCGGAACCCTAGTCCTAGCCCTCAATGACCCCTAACCCCTGGTCTACACTGGCCCCTGTTCTACACTGACCCTTGTTCTACACTGACCCTAGACCTAGCCCCTACATTAACCCCTAACCCCTGGTCTACACTGACCCCTGTTCTACACTGACCCTTGTTCTACACTGACCCCTAGACCTAGCCCCCACATTAACCCCTAACTCCTGGTCTACACTGACCCCTAGACCTAAACTAACATATGGTCTACACTCACCTAAGTCCTAGCCCACAATGACCCCCAGCCCCTACACTAACCACTGCTCCTCACTAACCCCTAGTCCTAGCCAACCCCTATTGTCAGCCTACCGTCACCCCAGTGTCTATAGTTCGAATATCAATTAGACGAGTCTCCAACACTACCGACGATATCAAGCAGCTATGACTAACCACCGTTACGCCGGGTTAGACCAGGGATATCTCAGCCAGCTGATTTGATAGTCAGCTGATTGGCCAAATATTTCTTTAGGCGGGCGGTTTTACGTTTCCGTGTGTAATGTTGATATGCAACCTTTTTTTTTATAACTGTATTGTGATCATTTCATTCACTCTAAATCCCGTTTAATGGTTTTATTGTTTGTACAACTATCATAGTGACAATAAGAGTTTTCTTCTAGACTATAAGCATTTTGCATTTTGCACGTAGCTTTTCCTAACTTTTTCAAAATAGAAATATAGATTCTTCTTTGATGATAACTTGTTTAAAATTATTTTAGAATCAAAACAAAATAAATTCCCTTGTACCCTACGTTTACGTAAGAATTACTTTTACATACGGCATTGTCTTCTCCATAAAAAGCAGAAATGAAAAGAAAGAATGTTTGTAGTAAGAAGAATCAGTGATTGTGGTAGTTTTATTTGTTTAGCTCTACGTATTTTAAATTGTATTATTAATTATTATTGCTTTTAAATATCATAATTGATATTATTGTTACTGTAGATGCGTTATTAAAATATATTTTTTAAAGAGCAAAATAAAGACTTTGGACATTTAAAAAATGGTTGGAAATATTTCGTCACGTTTCTATCACCTCTACCTGTGTACCTATGCGAGGTGAAACCTGTCACCCAGGTGATTTATCAATCAGGTGACGTCATGGGAGGGTGTACTTGGTGACACGGTGTACGTCATAGCTCGCGATGTCCTGATCAGTGGCTACGCATGGTTGGATGGTGGTCTAATCAAGGCCATCGATTGTTGCGTGACTGTTTTAGTGTTAGTACGTCTGTTCAGTGAGGGGAATTGTGTGTTGGGGGGGGGGGGTAGCTTAGTGTTGGGGAATTGCGGGGGGGGGGGGGTTTGTTTAGTCTGGGAATTAGGGGGTGGGAAGAGAGAATGTAAGATGAGTAATAATATGCTTTTAGTGGAACTGTCTCATTTAAATACTTTTGGTGGATCTGTCTTGTTTAAATACTTTTGGTGAAATTGGTGGCTCTGTCTTGTTTAATTACTTTTGGTGGATCTGTTGTGTTCATGGCAATGTTTAGCGCAACTGATCAGTTTAAATACGTTTTGGGGCTAACTTCTCTTTAACAATGCAACTGTTTTATTGTCTGCATGTAGCCCATTAAATTCTATTCATATTATGTTGACTGTCTGTGTGCTCGGCTGGCTGCCTCAGTGGTCAGCTTGAGACCAGTATGAGTCCAGTGACTCAGGTGACTGAATCAGGTGCTGATTCCTGGCAATGTTCTCTTAATGGAGAAAAAAAAAAGCTAGCGCGCAGCGCGTATTTTGTGTGCGCGGTCTAATACAAGGATATAGGTATTTTACAAAATCACTGCGCGGAGGGTACAAAATTACCGCGCAGCTTTGAGGGAGCATTGCTACCTGGATCCTGAGAAAACTTACATTCAACGCCCTGTTGCCGAGATGGCCAGCAAATGATCGCAACTTTCTTAAACGTACTTCCTACATGCGTGGAGGGATGATAAAGTAGCATGTCGCACAAAGTAGCATGTCGCAAAAAGTAGCATGTCGCACCTTCCGATGTCACTATCTTGTCAAAGCCTGGGGCAGTTCTAATTTTACATCCAGATTCTGCGCATTTTTTTACTGCTCATAATCCCCAGATTTTGCAGCACTACTGGTTTTTTTATGCAACAAAAACATCAAATTTTGTTTCAAAGGTCTTTCAAATGTGTGCTAATCTTTGAATTTGCTTAAAATAATGTATTCAGCTTTTTAATGTGTTTTTTAATCCTATACTTAGTTAGCCTAAATGCATGTGCTGTTGTTTGTTTGGTTTTGTTGTTTTTTTGTATTGTTCTTGTTTTGGTGTTGATGTTGTGTTTTTGTCGAATGCGTCAAAGTTTAAAATTAGCTGTTTCAGAGTTTATTAGATTTCAAGAAACGTCTTCCCTTTTGTTATTTAATAGTTGTATTTGTTGGCTAGTTCTAAACATATACACAATTGAATCATTGTAATGTGTAAATTTGCATACAATTGCGCTAAACATTGAAAACTAATTGCTGAAATAACTATACTCCAGAAGTCTATAAATGCCTCTTCATATTTTTTCCCCGTTTAAATTACGCTTAGCATTGAATTGGCTTTTTCCGCGCGACTTACAACATTAACCGAGTCTCTAATGTCTAAAGCATTCAAGTTATTGTAGAATAAAACAGTCTATTAACCCTTGAACGGCGACCTCTTACTATAAAAAGACAAGTCAGTCTATTTCTGGAACCCGCGGCAGTGACGGCTAACAAGAGAACCCAGAGCCGCAGTGACGGAATTTAAAAAAACAAGGGAATCTACACTTACTCGACACGAGTGAAAGGAGAATAGGGGCGTGTCGTGTCTGACACCCCCCTACCCCAGGAGATGTAGGTGTCACTGGTGACAGCCATGTGTGTCGGGGTGTCGGACACTGTGTAGGTTCTGGGACCTGGCTCTCATCGTGTGGCACAACAGCTGAGCGGTCAGGGGGGATTACTCAAGTCCACGTCTTGCTGTTTTGTGGGAAATAATTACTGGCACGGCGTTAGTTGTATAGATCTAACAGGATGGGTAAGTCAGGATATAATTACTGGCACGGCGTTAATTGTATAGATCTAACAGGATGGGTAAGTCAGACCAAGTTGCCAGGTTTTACCAGGACAACGTTAGAAAATATGTGTATTAATTGCTAGAATAAAAATTTTTTTAACTGAGTTTTGGCTTTGTGCACACAAAAAAGCGGTTGTGTGAACATTATTTTTTTTATTTTTTTAAATATAGTGAAATCTGTCCATAAATAATCGGAGTTCATCAGAAAAACAACTATTCCTGTTATCGTTGCTTGCATTTCTAAAGAAAATCACAGTTTTTTAATATAAAACGAAATTTATATTTTTCTGAACGCCGTTTATTTTTACCCAAACGGATAGCTGCAAATATTTTTTTTTAAATTGTTGGTGTTTTTTGTTGTTTTTCTTTTCTTATTATTTTCTCTTGAATTTATCTCAGAATTTGTGTCGTTTTTTTTAACCTGTAGTAATGAAAATAAAATTAAGTAGTTTTGCAGAGAAAAATTGTGCAAAAAGGTAAAATTTAAGAGAAAATAGTGTCTAAATTGTAAATTTCAAGATAAAGAAAAAGTTTCAACAGAAATGTTTTAGAAATTCCAATAAATGTTTTAGACAGATAAAAATATATCAAACAGCAACGTCTTAAAAATAAATGAAATGTCTAAATTTTTAGACAGGGAAAAATTGTACAGATCCTAATGATAACTTTGGTGAAAGAAAAAGGTTACGCAGCATATTTTTAGATAGAAAAAAATTTGTTTTAAAGATGGAAGTTTAGTTAGAAAAAAAATGTTTTTAACAATATACTTTTAGGTACAATTTATTTTTTCTAAATGGGTAAGTTTTTGTGACAGAAAAATACTCTGTACAAAATATTTTTAGTTTTTGTGAGAGAAAAATATTCTGTACAGAATATTTTTAGATTAAAAAAAAATAATTGTCAGAATTGGAGGAGCTCCAGTTAACAAAAAAATACCTTTTAAACAGTAAAGTTTTATATAGAGCATAGTATTGTTCTAATTCATTGTAGGCCTACTAGTTTATTATTCGTGTCCGGTGATCTGGTTTAGTAATATACATTAGGGTAGTTAGGATTTGAGCATGGGACACTAGTGCTACATCAATCCTCTAAAGGTTGATTGTTGTAGTCCTACCATAGTTGAAGTTTTTTTTTATATTTCAGAAAACACTGCTCAACGTTTAAAATAAGTATACCTATTATATTTTTTTCACACAGTATAAAGTAAAAAAATATAAACGATTTTGTATCGGCTTTATTTTATATTAAATAGGTTAACCAGCCATTTGTTTAGTTGACTAATTTGTTTATCCGAAGAACATTCCTTTAATGGCATATCGACGCGTTGATTGGTTGTTATTATTGTCACGTGTCAGTCCAAAAGTTGGTGTATGAATGTGTGACTCAACCTTGAACACGCTCCCTAGCGTCAAGATGTGCGTGCGGATTGTTTTTCCATAACAAATGGAAAGTTACATTCAGCCTACACGAAAAAAAATGTTATGATCTTTTTAAAGTTTTTAACATTTAATTCATTAAAATGTCTAAATCGATATTTTTGTAAGAAAAAGATTTTTTTTTTAAATTTATTTTCTTCGCGCAAGCTATGAAATATCATGGACATGTTTGTACTTTAACTTGTTAAAAAAAAACCTTTGGGTGTTTTAACATGATAAATAAAAGTGTTCATGCAAAGCACGAATACCGTAATAGAGTTACGTCACTCGTGCCAGTACTATAGGGACATTCTATACCCCTTCAGCACTCATGGTAAAGACATTTTAAAGTACTCTAACCACAGTAGCTATCAGATTTAGCTGGTAGGTTTTTCGTTGTTCATGAAGGTATTTTTTTTTTAGTTTTTTATTTATTTCACTAGTAATAATAAAAGACGTGTATGGTAATATATTTGCCAGAGTGAGTCATGGCTGATAGTGACATAATGTCGACCGCTGATAGTGACACTATGACACCCGCCGTGTGGCAGTGGTTCACTTTTGACGTGTGTCACATGACAGTAGGCGCCTGACTCTCTGGCTGGTAGTGACAGCTGACTGTGTGGCCCCCTGACAACAGTAGCAATGTTGATATAACCTCATGCAACTTACACACAACGTTTAGTTGTTTGTTGTTGTTTTTTTTTTTTTTGGTTTTTTTTATGGCTTTTTTCTCTTTGGTTCGCTTTTTATTTTGATTGTTTTTATTGTTTGCTGTTAAGTTGTTTTTTTTTAATTTTTTTTTTTGGGTGGGGGTGGGGGGGGGGGGGAACTTCTTTTTTTTTTTTTCATTTAAAATTTTTAAAAAATTATGGCTTTGGTTTTGTTTGTATGTTTGTTTATTCATTGGTTGTGGGGTTTTGTTTGTTTTTTTTGTTTTGTTTTTGCTTTTTTTTTTAATTTGAATTATTTGTTTCCGATATTATTTTGAACATAATTTCTTTGTCTTGGTTTTGTTTTTTTGTTTATTTGTTTTCGGTGGGTTTTTATTTATTTTGTTGTTTTTTTTTTTTCTTTTAATAAAAATATTTTTTTTAATAATTGTTTGAAAATAATAAGTGACTAACACAAGTCAGACACTAAAATTGTCACATCAGCCTTTCCTGTATTTTGACCAACGGACTATTAAACGATGGACAATTATGTAATGTCTGGTTCGATACTGACCAGGCGTTTTACTATGCTAAATTACTTCTAATTACGCCTAACTTTGATTAATTTGATCTTTTTTTTCTTTTAATATATTTACAGAACAACAAATGAAATTTACAAGGGAGGCTACTGATGAAAACGTAATTACGGGTTACTATTTAATGGATTACTTCCCTTGTGCAAACTCAGGAAAATTTAGCGGACCCCATCCGTGGATTCTGAACGTCAAAAGTTGATAGTAATTTATCCAGTTGGACTGACCAGTGGATTTACCAGTTGGATTTACCAGTGGATTTACCAGTTGGAACTACTGGCAGGTTCTCAACATTTTTTAGTGTTGTGTATGTGTCTACACCATGTTGACACCCAAAGTGAATTCATTGAAAGGAACAGTTAATGTCCTTGTGGAGGTGTGTTTGTAGTATTTCCTGGATTACCTCCCGTATAATGCCGGAGTTGGATTACACCATTGGTTTCTATTCCTGCGGATACTTGTCTGTTAATCAAAATGAGAATAATAAAGGTAGGTAACTGCGTAAATTCAAAATATTTTAATATTAAATTCTGTTACCTCCCTTTGACTTCGTTACACAAAAAAATAAATCTAATGAAGTTATTCATGTACGACTCTTGCTCTGCCAAAGGACAAGTTATATTTAGAGCAAGCTTTCTTGGAAATAAAATCGCCAATTTCAATGAAACTATCTTTTGTACAGGTGTATAACATCCTACTCTTTGCTCTTGTTTTCCAAGACACATTTTTGTATCAATGAAAGTTGTCTGTGTGACCTGTTTAAATATAATATAATAATGTATATATATATATATATATATATATATATATATATATATATATATATATATATATATATATATATATATATATATATATATATATATATATATATATATATAATCCTAAAAAACATGCTGATTCATGCTGAAACCCGATACAACCTAATCAATCATAACTGATGTATAAAACTGTGACTCAAGAGACCTACAGATAACGGTTGTCGGATAAAAAATATCACCAGGTTGTGGCCGCTGGAACTATGATAAATGTTCTATAGATAAAATATTTGTCCTGGGAACCCTATTATAAAACTATCTGTTAGTTCACTACTTATGCGGCAGACAAAACTAGTAGGGTTTTAGGATATGTATGGGAATACAATAATTACACTGTCGGCTTCAACCAAAGGTAAACTAAAAAATGAAATGTTATAAAATTAGATACACGTTTCGACTGTTAGATGTCGCTTTAGTGTATTATATATATATATATATATATATATATATATATATATATATATATATATATATATATATATATATGTGTATGTGTGTGTGTGTGTGTTTGTGTGTGTGTGTGTATATATAGGAGGGGGTGTTTGTTATCGTATTAAGTAGAAAGACGAGTTAGTGTTGAATTCATGTAACCTTGTTGACATTCAGAAGCAGGATGTAAGTATAACGCAGGAATTATTCTGGCAGAACTAAGGCCATTAGCTCTGGACAAGGAAGGGAAAGGCAGAAATAGTTGAGACACGAGGAGTTTGTTTGGTGTAGGTTGGATGTCATTGTGTTATTGTATGAAAGTTGTGGGACCCGTTATGTAGGCAAGTGGCTGAAAGATTAAGGTAGGCAAGGGTCTGGAAGATTTAGTTAGGCAAGGGTCTGGAAGATTAAGGTAGGCAAGGGCCTGGAAGATTTAGTTAGGCAAGGGTCTGGAAGATTAAGGTAGGCAAGGGTCTGGATGATTAAGGTAGGCAAGGGTCTGGAAGATTTAGTTAGGCAAGGGTCTGGAAGATTAAGGTAGGCAAGGGTCTGGAAGATTAAGGTAGGCAAGGAGCTGGAAGATTAAGGTAGGCAAGGAGCTGGAAGATTAAGGTAGGCAAGGAGCTGGAAGATTTAGGTAGGCAAGATGTGGGAATAAGAAATTAAGAGAGGGAGAACTAATATATTCAAGTAATAAGAATATTATTTTAGGCAAGGACTGGTAACATTGATGTATACAAGAAATGGTAGGAAATTAAAAAACCAGTAATGTAGGCAAGATTAAGGATTATTGGTGTAGGCAAGGAGTGGAGGCATTGATCTAGGCAAGAAGGGGAAAATTTAATGCACACAATAAGGTGTAAAATAGTTTAGGGGAAAAGTGAACAAAATACATCACTATGGGTAACGTGTTAACTACCAATGTAAACAAGAATGAAGCGCATTGATGGGGGTGGGGGGGGGGGAGTAGATGTAAACAAAGCAAGTTGTTAACGCATCAATCTAGACAAGATGTGAACATATCAATGTAAGCAAGATATAAGTGTAAGCAAGTTGTCAACACACCAGTGTAAGCAAGTTGTCAACACACCAGTGTAAGAATGTTGTCAACACACAGGTGTAAGAATGTTGTCAACACACAGGTGTAAGCAAGTTGTCAACACATCGGTGTAAGCAAGATGTAAACACACCAGTGTAAGCATGTTTTTAACACACAAGTGTAAGCAGGTAGATATGGCAACTCCCTATTACACCATCAAGTGCCTAGCGCTGAACACTTCTCTTATCTCTATAGAACACCGTGACATTGAACTATTGAAATGACATGCAACTTTAGTGCAGGTCATGTGACCAACCCGTGGGTGTTGCGGCGGTGTCACGTGTCATATCGAGAGTAGATCACGTGATATCGGCCATTGTTGCCAGGGGGACAAGCGCCATTGATCCTGTACGATACAAGTGTCACTTTATTTTTTATTTTTAAAAAACAGTTACAGCTATTTATATCTTACCTGCGTTGATACTACAGCTGATAAAACAAGGGGATGCTACTCTATCCGCTATATGGTTACTAGTTGAAATTGAACTGAGAGTTAACTCCCTGGGTTTTGAAAATTGCTCAATTTTGAAAAAGAAAAAAAAAATTGTGCACTTATTATTTTACACTGGAGTGGGTGGAGGTTGGGTATTATTTTATGGGATTACATCTGTTTTTCTTAGTTCAGTTGGTGCTAGAAGTGTCTAGTTTAGAACAGCAGGGGTGGAGGTGGGGGAGGGGGGGGGGGTGTTAGGGTAAGAAACATTACCGGCTTACACATTCTTATTTTTATGAACAGAAGCTTCTCGGTTGTAATAAAAAACATCAGGTGTGATTTCTTCAAACATGTGATCTTATAATACAAAACTTTTTTTGACTGAGTTCATGCTAGGGGGGGGGGGGCGACAATGTTATTTAAATTTAAGGGTGGTGATTATGTAAATGTTCCATTACATTATAAAAGATGGTGTCCCTTGACCGTAAAACAGATATTTTAGTTTTTGAACGACCTTACTGCTCTCAGCAATGCCACACCTGGTGCACACACCTGGGTAAAAAGAAAAAAATCAGCACATGGTTGTCTACCCTTAAATTTTATTTATGAGTTATTTCCCTTGATGGGTTAATTTTATTTTTTTAACTTTAAAACTCTAATCGGTGTATCTTTAAGATACTTATTGATGTTGTTATTTTAATTTAAAAAATTAAAATCGAATTTCGTGAAGGGTTAATTTTTGCATGAGTGGCTGCTTTACAGTTGTTATGAGAGATTCAGATCTGGGCGAGCTGAAAACGAGACCAACATAGGTGTGTCACGGTTCCGGAAGAAAAGCTGTTGATTGACGATTATGGACTGGGAGAGATAGTGATGTTAGGGTGGGATCTTGTGCACTAGACATCTACATACATGCTTTTAAAAAAAAATTGTTTGATGTTATGAATTTATCTGGCCATTTCTTGCAGGACAAATTGGAAATTTTAAACCATTTTTTTTCATCAAGAGGTAGTAACTTGATCCGGCTTACAATAGAAATATATGACATTTCTTTAAAAAGAATTCTAAGTAATTCAAGAAAAGAAAAAATATGGACACAAAAATAAAATTTAGAATCTTGGAAATACATTACAATATTTCTTTTTAAATAATTTAACAAGACAAAGAAATAAAATGATAAAACAAAGAACCGCTGCTGTTAATAACATAGAAGGTGGGTGCCATATGACTACAATCATTCTCCCCCATCCCCATACATCCACCCCACCCTGGAATTAATGAACTGCTAATTGTTATTGAGATAAATAATTAAAAATAACACAACACAGTTGCGAATCGAAGTCACAATCATTTAGGTTTAATGAAATTTCGAATCGTTTAATTGACTCCGTTTTTTAGTTTTAACATCGAAACTGACGGCTCATCTGTACCCACTCATAAATCAGCTAGACCTCAACAAATGTGGTCTTGCCTGTTAAAAATAACACCCTAACCACCTTAATTATTAAACGATTCATTAACATGGATGATTATTTTAAAACTATATTTTCAGATATTTTGTTAAACAATTTTGATCACTAGATACTGTCTATCAAGTTGTTAAATCATTAACTTTTTTTTTCTTAATTTTTTTTCATTTTCGTTTTTTCACCCAAATTCAAAAATATTTTGTGTGTAAATGTCGCCAGTCACATGATGCCTATGTTGTGGCACTCCACTGAAGCGTCACACAAATAAAATTCTATCTTGTAGGAGCCAGAAATCTTCACTACCCAAAAGACTTCGGGTGTTCACATTCAGCGTGTAGATAATGGCCTGATTCAACGGTGACATCTATGTAGATCTGAGACAGCGCCAAAGCTGGCGTACAAAGAAAATTTTAAACGTTTTGTTTGGGGAGAGGCCTACATTGGTGGGAGAGGGGGGGGGGAGAAATGTCCAGTTATATCTATATGCCACGTATTTAAAGTTTAAAGAGACGCAAAAATAAAGTGGGGGAGAGTGGAGCTTCACAAGTGGTTGCGCTTATTTATATGTAAATATCTGCACTTATGTATATATATATATATATATATATATATATATATATATATATATATATATATATATATATATATATATATATATATAAATATATATATACGAGAAAAATGGCCCGTTGAGGAAGGATACACCGGGCGCTAGCTTGATAGTGCTGTCTCTTTTCTCTAAACTAAAACCAACCCACCCCCCCCCCCACACACACCACCCCCACCCCACCCCCACACACCACCCCCCACCCCCACCCCCCACCCCCCACACACACCGCCCCCTCCACACACCGCCCCCCCCACACACACCACCCCCCCCACCCCTCCACCCCCCCCCCCCCAAAAAAAAAACATGCCTACCGTCCCATTCAACGAAATATAATTATATACTTTTTCCAGTGTCCGCCCCTTCCCCGAAAATTCTACCCCCGCCCCCGAAAATTTCAAGTACCCCCACCCCTCTCTGGGGAGGAAAAAGTCTAAACTAAAACCACCCCACCCCCCACACACACCACCCCCCACCCCCCACACACACCACACCCCCCACCCCCCCCACCCCCCCCACCCCCCCCCCCCCCCAAAAAAAAAACATGTCTACCGTCCCATTCAACGAAATATAATTATATACTTTTTCCAGTGTCCGCCCCCTCCCCGAGGGGGGGGGGGGTCTCAGACATTCTTACGCGGGGGGTGGGGCTTCGCCCCTACCCGAAGAATTGTATGCAAGAAACTCTTCACGCAAACCATTAAGATTAGACAACATTTCCTTTTTATTCAATGTTAACGCGAAAATCAATGACGTCATATAACTTTGAGCACTCTCTGGGTTTGAGATTATTTTCTACTCTGTGCGCTAAATGTGTCGACGTCATACTTCGTTTTTCGAATTACTGTGCATGTTTTTATTTTCCTTGTGTTTTCTCTAGAGCGTTCTTGTCAGATAGATAGATAGACAGACAGCGAAACTATTATTATAGATATATATATATATATATTTATATATATATATATATATATGTATATATATATATATATATATATATATATATATATATATATATATATATATATATATATATATATATATATATATATATACAGTTAAGTATGTGTGTATGTGATGTGGGTATATTTGGGGTTCGTCTAGTTTAAAGATAAGCCACAGAAGATAAAAAGATATTTACCAACACAGATGGTATAAAGATGTTTACAAACACAGATGGTATAAATATGTCTACAGACACAGATGGTATAAATATGTCTACAGATACAGATGGTATAAAGATGTATATATAGACACAGATGGTATAAATATGTCTACAGACACAGATGGTATAAAGATGTCTACAGACACAGATGATATAAAGATGTCTATAGACACAGATGGTATAAATATGTCTAATAGACACAGATGGTATAAAGATGTTTACAGACACAGATGGTATAAAGATGTCAACAAACACATCCAGGATCAGATGACCGAACGTTTGAGAACCTCGTGTTTTGCCAGAGAAATGGCGTACGGTCCTTTCAAGCAAGTTGCAATTTGATTCCCCTTCTAATATACCGTGATGGATATATTTTATATGCTAAGGCTGTCTAGGTGTGTCGTGGCTCGACTGTCTATCTACACTTATGGGGGACAGAGGTTAAAGGTCAGGTATACCCGAAGATTGTTTTGATGTTACACATTTGGGCAGCTGTGTTGATGGCCGAGTGGTAGAGTCCATGACCACTACCCCCGAAGGTTGTGGTTCGATCGTCATCAAAATATAATGTGAAAAAATTTTGGAGGGGGGGGGGGGTGTGATATGTGACACCCAACCTAGTGACGCCACTGCTTCCCAAATCAGCTCACTAATAAAAAATTAAATTAAGGTTTACTTGTTTCACTTTTAGTTGGCAAGTCAATGAAACAAGCTTTGTCCCCAGGACCACACCCACTGTTATATAACTATCCCAACCTGAGGCGTAGCGGCCCTTCCCGGCGCCCGGGAACAAACTTTCAATTTGGCGCCCGCCCCCCCCCCCCCTCCCCCCGGACAAACTTTCAATTTGGCTCCCCCCCCCCCCCCATATATTTTTTATATTTATAATGCAAAACTGCAACTAAAATGGGCTTTTAATATATTTTTTTCAAACCCATTTTGGCACCCCCTAGGGTCGGCGCCCGGGGACATATGTACCCCCCCCCCCCGCCCCCCCCCCCCCTCGCTACGCCTCTGATCAGTTTTTGAGACGTTTCTCCTATGTACTAGTTCAAAGCTAATCTCAACTACTGATATCTTAAGAAATAACACACACATATAAGTTTTGGATAGCAGAGGAAATCAAGAGTCCTAAGTTTTAGTATGGCCATTCCCTTACAGGCAACTAAACAAGTTTGTCAACTCACCTTAACCCACATTCTCTGTAATTGCCTAATGGTTCTCTATTCTTATCGATTAGCCATTATCCTGATATGTGCCTAGAACTACTTTAACCTCTGGGGTTAGGATTCATGTAGGATTAATGTAAGTAGTTGGGGAAGTATCGTTATCAGTACAGTTACAAAAGCCCTATAGCTGATCGATATTTGTTTTATGATCACTAATCGAGGCTTGGATTTCAATAAAAAAAATGATCACCTTTACCGACCCCCTATATCCGGACTTTTTGGATTATATAAGACATGACCAGGTGTATTTTGACTGGACTGTTTCACCTATGAATATTTGTCTGCCCGGTTGATAATCTGACTCTCTGTACCTGTCTTATTGATCTCCTGACTTCTCTGCCCAATGCTATACCTGATTCTGCCCTATGCTGTGCCTGTCTTATTGATTTCCTGACTCTGCCCTAAGCTGTGCCTGTTTTGTTGATCTTTTGACTCCACTGCCCAATGCTGTACCTGTCTTGTCTCCTGACTCTGCCCAATGCTGTGTTTGTTTTGTTGATATTTAGACTCCTCTGTCCAATGCTGTAGCTGTCCTTTGATCACCTGCCCTACTTAGTGTTGTCTGTAGATGATATTTTGACTCCTCTGCCTAGTTCTGTACCTGACTCTGCCCTATGCTGTGTTTGTATTTGTCTTATTGATCTCCTGACTCCACTGCCCAATGCTGTGTATGTTTTGTTGATCTTCCGACTCTGCCCACTGCTGTACTTGTCCTTTAATCACCGGCCCTACTTAGTGCTGTCTGTAGTTGATATTTTGACTCCTCTGCCTAGTTCTGTACCTGACTCTGCCCTATGCTGTGTTTGTATTTGTCTTATTGATCTCCTGACTCCACTGCCCAATACTGTACCTATCCTTCTATCACATGCCCTACTTAGTGCGGTCTGCCTTGTTGATCTCCACATTGGTATCACAACAACCAAGACAGGCCCAACCACTAACGTAACCAGGCTTTTGATTGGTCAGCCGAGCATGAACCGGCAACCTGGATCTCCAGATAACGTCCACGGTGATTAGATAAAGACTTTGGTCTTCAGGCGACAAAAAAAAAGTTGTCCAACTTTTTTTTTCAAAATCGTGAGAACCGAGAAGATTGCTGATCACGTGGTTAATCGGCTGCTATCTAATGAGACTGAAGTATCCGGATTTACCTGTGCAAACGAACTTAAGTATAGCAGAAAGAAATTTTAAAAGTATGCAAATATACACACGAGTTAGACTGCAGCATCAAAGAAGTGTTCGGTTTACGGGAAATCCGAAATCGCATTCAGACTTTGAAATGAAAATACTATTTTTCGCTAGGCGTAATAATTTATTTACTAAGATAAAGTAACTTTAAAAATTTGCATTAAACATTTGTTTATAATATTTTTTTAAATAAAATATTAAGATTTCGAAAGATAATATTTTTTATTGCGTCTCTGAATTTTTAAAAGAATTTTTTTGGGAAAATTTTTTTTTAAAAATTAGATCTGAACGAGTAAAACCTAGATCTTGGCTGAAATAAAATTAGATCTGAAGTAGATCTAATTTAAAAAATTATATTTGTTATCTCTTGATTGAAAAACTATGTGTTTACCGGATACACAAGTTCAAAGGTCAACTGAAACTCGATCGCTCCTTGTGTAGATACTGTTGAGCATCGTGAAGTGTTGGGTGTCAAAGTGTCGACGTTATAATGCTGGGTGTCAATCTGCCTGCGTTGTAACGGTGTATCAGTGTGTCTACGTTATAATGCTGGGTGTCAATCTGCCTACGTTATAATGCTGGGTGTCAATATACCTACGTTATAATTATGGGTGTCAATATGCCTACGTTATAATGCTGGGTGTCAATATGCCTACGTTATAGGGCTGGTAAGTAGGTAACCAACCAGTTCTACGGCTCAATAAAACCTGCATGAGCGATAGAGCTGGTTGGTGACCTACTTACCAGCCCTATTACGTGGGCTGTCATTTGGACTACGTTATAATGTGTCTGTCAAATTGCCTACATTACAATGTGGGGTGTCAATGTGTCGACGTTATAATGTGTCTGTCATATTGCCTACGTTATAATGTGGGGTGTCAATGTGTCGACGTTATAATGTGTCTGTCATATTGCCTACGTTATAATGTGGGGTGTCAATGTGTCGACGTTATAATGTTTCTGTCATATTGCCTACGTTATAATGTGTCGACGTTATAATGTTGTGTCCATCTAACCAAGCTTATAATGTTGTATTCCCAGCTAACCAAGCTTATAATGTTGTATGTCCATCTAACCAAGCTTATAATGTTGTATGTCCATCTAACCAAGCTTATCATATTGTGTGTCCGATCGACCAATTTCCTACATACAGAAGCTCGCGTGTTTTGTTTACTTGTAAACATGAAAGGTGGATGGGGAGGTCACATAAGCATTACCGTAAGTGCCGTTGACCTGCATGTACCCCACCCATCCCATTCCCGACCCGATAACTGTACCGCCCCTCCCCCACCCTTCCCACCCCTGTCTTGGATGTACGCCATTAAAGTATGTCGATCAAATCAACAAATTTGTCAACAAACATCAGGTTGACAAAAAGTTTTCAAATCCTCCCTTATCCCCCCCCCCCCCCCACCACCACCCACACAAGAAAGAATTCCTGACTACCAATAACAAAAACTGCTGGATCACGTGACCGTTAACTGCAGTATGACAGTGTCATGTATCATCTTCATTGCTCTGTTTATGTCAGCTCTCGACTTACACAACTTGTCTCAATTAAACTTTCTCAACGAACGGTGACAAAGTTGTGTACACATTTAGAGACGAGGGTTCGAATCCCGCTGAAGGCTGGAGCAGAAGAACGAAAAATGAAACTCATTGCATGTAAGAAAAGCAACATTGTCCTGACGCTAATTGAACTAGTATCCAAGGACAACCTTGTCCTGTCTCTATCTACCCAAGTGGCTGTACACAAGACTGTCCTACCTCTACCTACCCAAGTGGCTGTACACAAGACTGTCCTGTCTCTATCTACCCAAGTGGCTGTACACAAGACTGTCCTGTCTCTATCTACCCAAGTGGCTGTACACAAGACTGTCCTGTCTCTACCCAAGTGGCTGTACACAAGACTGTCCTGTCTCTACCCAAGTGGCTGTACACAAGACTGTCCTGTCTCTATCTACCCAAGTGGCTGTACACAAGACTGTCCTGTCTCTACCCAAGTGGCTGTACACAAGACTGTCCTGTCTCTACCCAAGTGGCTGTACACAAGACTGTCCTGCCTCTACCTACCCAAGTGCCTGTACACAAGACTGTCCTGTCTCTACCCAAGTGGCTGTACACAAGACTGTCCTGCCTCTACCCAAGTGACTGTACACAAAACTGTCCTGCCTCTACCCAAGTGACTGTACGCAAGACTGTCCTGTCTCTACCCAAGTGGCTGTACACAAGACTGTCCTGTCTCTACCCAAGTGGCTGTACACAAGACTGTCCTGTCTCTATCTACCCAAGTGGCTGTACACAAGACTGTCCTGTCTCTACCCAAGTGGCTGTACACAAGACTGTCCTGTCTCTACCCAAGTGGCTGTACACAAGACTGTCCTGTCTCGACCCAAGTTGCTGTACACAAGACTGTCCTGTCTCTACCCAAGTGGCTGTACACAAGACTGTCCTGCCTCTACCCAAATGGCTGTACACAAGACTGTCCTGTCTCTACCCAAGTGCCTGTACACAAGACTGTCCTGCCTCTACCCAAGTGCCTGTACACAAGACTGTCCTGCCTCTACCCAAGTGACTGTACACAAAACTGTCCTGCCTCTACTCAAGTGGCTGTACACAAGACTGTCCTGTCTCTACCCAAGTGGCTGTACACAAGACTGTCCTGTCTCTATCTACCCAAGTGGCTGTACACAAGACTGTCCTGTCTCTACCCAAGTGGCTGTACACAAGACTGTCCTGTCTCTACCCAAGTGGCTGTACACAAGACTGTCCTGTCTCGACCCAAGTGGCTGTACACAAGACTGTCCTGTCTCTACCCAAGTGGCTGTACACAAGACTGTCCTGCCTCTACCCAAATGGCTGTACACAAGACTGTCCTGTCTCTATCAAAGTGGCTGTACACAAGACTGTCCTGCCTCTATCTACCCAAGTGGCTGTACACAAGACTGTCCTGTCTCTATCTACCCAAGTGGCTGTACACAGAACTGTCCTGTCTCTATCAAAGTGGCTGTACACAAGGCTGTCCTGTCTCTATCTACTCAAGATGTAGTGTTGAACTTTCTGCGATCTGTAAAACAAGCCAACAATAGTAATTACGTATCAACCCTTTTGATCTTAGCAGTTCTTAACATTGTTAAGAATGACCGAGCCCCATCAGTTTCATACCCGCATTCACCGAACCCCCCCCCCCCTTTATAGCTATATCGTTCGCAATAACAAAATCCTATTGTGAATCATACGAGTCGAATTTGTGTCTAGGCCTCTGCCGATCCCCTGATACTCCACAAACTCCTGGGGTTCCATTGAACCCATGTTAAGAACCACTGATCTAACTAAAACTACATCCTGCATGTAAAAAAATAATCTGTTAGTAAATAACCGAGGAACCGTTTATGACCAGTGGTGCTCATTTCTTTAAGCCTCTCCCCAGATTTTCACCTATGTAGCTGATATTCTGAGACGCCGTGATGTCATATGGTGTATGATCTGTGGAGTCTTAACAGGAGATTGTTATGTTGACAACAGACCCTAAACAAAGCGTGGTATATATGTCACACAATACCAGTGATTTAACAAACTGTTTTAGATACAAGATTGTCTTGCTGCAAATATATCCGGTTTGCAAGAACTAAATATGTGACTACTGTCAGCCTCCAAATCAACTTAGGCCCTGAAATTATTTTTTTTTAGTTGCACCCAATGTATATATTTAACCAAGGCTAATCTTCCAGCTACTGTCCAAGTCTTAACCAGGGTTAATCCTGCACAGAGTTTCTTCCAGGCATCTCTTCGGGGGGGGGGGGCTCTGCCCCCCTCCCCCCCCCCCCGGAAATTTTGTACCCCCCCCCTCCCCGAACGAAATGAAATTTATATAATTTATATAGAAAATATATACTTTTAAATGTGTCCGCCCCCCCCCCCCGAAGAAAGTCTACCGCCCCCCCCCGAAGAAAGTCTACCGCCCCCCCCCCCGAAGAAAGTCTACCGCCCCCCCCCCCGAAAATTTCAACTGCCCCCCCCCCCCCGGAGAAAAAAGTCTGGAAGAAACACTGATCCTGCAGCGACTACCCAAAATACAGTCTTAACCCTGGCTAATCCCCACAGGGACTACCCAAACCTTAACCCTAGCTAATCCCTCAGCGAATGCCAACCCTACATTATTAACCATGGCTAATCCCACCCCCACTATCCAAACCTTAACCCTGGATAAACCCCCAGAGACTACTCAAACCTTAACCCTGGCTAATCCCTAAGCAACTGCCCACCCTACATATTAACCAGGGTTAATCCAATTCCTCAGCGACTACCCAAGCCTTCACCCTGGCTAATCCCCCCCCCCCCCCTAGAGACAACCCAAACCTTAACCCTGGCTAATCCCTAAGCAACTGCCCACCCTACATATTAACCAGGGTTAATCCAATTCCTCAGCGACTACCCAAGCCTTAACCCTGGCTAATCCCCCCCCCCCCCTAGAGACAACCCAAACCTTAACCCTGGCTAATCCCCCCAGCGACTGGCCAATAGTACACACATAACCTGACCCTTGAAGGTTGTTATCTGTGACGGGACCTGGGTCGGTGCCCTCAAGCTGTGCCTAGCCATGCGTGACGCTCGCTTACTTACCTACCTGAAACAATGGCACACACCGGCCCACCTTCCTTCCCCCCCCCCCCTCAGCTCTGGCACGACGGGTCTGAAGGGAGATCTTCTGGAAAGTTCGCTGACTCTAAAGCCCTTCACATCCCAATGCTTATCCATATAACCTTTGCGTGTTACGGCCAACATAAAATACTTCTTGAACTATTGTGTCATAATGTCTCGTGTTCTAAGTTGATTTTTTCTTCCCCCAACTGTACGTCTATAGGTAATGTAGGCAACAACATTACATAGTTAGTCCTATTGTCGTAGCATTTCGTATTCATACGTCTCGCGTTACGGGTTCGCATATATAAATGCTTTTATCTGTAATCTATCTGCATCATTAAAGAGATGGCTGGAATTGTCTTCTATCGGTTTGAAAACACTGCGACAAAACTTCGTCAACGGTTTGTCGTTTCCCCACGCTCGCTGTGCCCCTTCCTGCCACCCCCTCCCCCCTTGCAGGCACACAATAGACCCTGGGAAATGTAGATGTCTTCGTGTGGACACGCTTGACTGACCATGGGATAAATATTGTGAGAAACTGCTCGAGTGGACCCGTCGTCTTCTGCTGCTTCTTTCTGGCCTGGGTCTGGTCTGTTTTGTTTGTACTATGGTCTGTATCGGGTATTGTCTGTATTTGGTATTGTCTGTATTTGGTATTGTCTGTATTTGGTATTGTCTGTATTTGGTATTGTCTGTATTTGGTATTGTCTGTATTTGGTATTGTCTGTATTTGGTATTGTCTGTATTTGGTATTGTCTGTATTTGGTATTGTCTGTATTTGGTATTGTCTGTATTTGGTATTGTCTGTATTTGGTATTGCCTGTATCTTGTATTGTCTGTATCTGATATTGTCTGTATTTGGTATTGTCTGTGTCTGATATTGCCTATATCTGCTATTTGTCTGTATCTGATATTATCTGTATCTGATATTATCTGTATCTGATATTATCTGTATCTGATATTATCTGTATCTGATATTATCTGCATCTGTATATGATATTATTTGTATCTAATATTATCTGTATATAATATTCTCTGTGTCTGATATTATCTGTATCTGATATAGACAGAAACAGATTCGTTAGCCACACCATTTCTCCATTAGCCCTATAATATAACTCCAAACCTTCCTGTTTTCTTTAACAACAACCTGATTTCCGATTCCTATCCTAAAACGATGATATCTCCTAGTCAGCCAGTATCAAATCGCACACAGGATGACACATTGAAGTGATTTTATGCATACGATATACATCGAGCATGCGAGAGATCCTGAACAAATTTCTCAGAAATGTCCATTGAACCAAAGCTGAAGATACAGATCGTGTATATGTCAAGTTTGAAAATTGTGTGTGGGTGGGGTGACTTAAAGATGTCACAGTATGTGTGTGGGTGGGGTGACTTAAAGATGTCACAGTATGTGTGTGGGTGGGGTGACTTAAAGATGTCACAGTATGTGTGTGGGTGGGGTGACTTAAAGATGTCACAGTATGTGTGTGGGTGGGATGACTTAAAGATGTCACAGTATGTGTGTGGGTGGGATGACTTAAAGATGTCACAGTATGTGTGTGGGTGGGGTGACTTAAAGATGTCACAGTATGTGTGTGGGTGGGGTGACTGAAAGATGTCACAGTATGTGTCAGGGTGGGGTGACTTAAAGATGTCACAGTATGTGTGTGGGTGGGGTGACTTAAAGATGTCACAGTATGTGTGTGGGTGGGGTGAATTAAAGATGTCACAGTATGTGTGTGGGTGGGGTGACTTAAAGATGTCACAGTATGTGTGTGGGTGGGGTGACTTAAAGATGTCACAGTATGTGTGTGGGTGGGGTGACTTAAAGATGTCACAGTATGTGTGTGGGTGGGGTGACTTAAAGATGTCACAGTATGTGTGTGGGTGGGGTGACTTAAAGATGTCACAGTATGTGTGTGGGTGGGGTGACTTAAAGATGTCACAGTATGTGTGTGGGTGGGGTGACTTAAAGATGTCACAGTATGTGTGTGGGTGGGGTGACTTAAAGATGTCACAGTATGTGTGTGGGTGGGGTGACTTAAAGATGTCACAGTATGTGTGTGGGTGGGGTGACTTGAAGGTATCACAGTATGTGTGTAGAGTGTGTGAGATGACTGAAGGCGACTCAGTATGGAGTTTGTGGTGGATGAGATGACTGGAATTTGTCACAGTATTTGTGTGGAGTGTGTGAGATGACTGGAGGTGTCACAGTATTTGTGTGGAGTGGGCTAGATGACTGGGGTGTCACCTTCAAGTGCTTGTATCTTGAACAAGTTTTTATGATGGGTCGTGTGGGTCTTTGCCCGGGAATGAATACACCATAACTAATAGTTACATTTAAAACGGTATTCAGCGCCCGACCCACAGTCAAAGGCTTGCGTCTTAGCCACGCCTTTTTTGGCACCGAACCACAAAGAGGCGACAGTTTTTGAGAATCCACCATTCTCCTCGATCTTCGCGAGTCTGAAATTACTCCGTCTGGC